>NC_137884.1:22408921-22433921 GCF_963924005.1 Protomyctophum bolini | reverse complement strand
CCTGCAATTATGTGCACATTCAAACCAGGTGGTACGCCTGGGCTGTTGAGTGATAGTCAACAAGCACTTCCAAACTCCAGTCTTTGTTGTTTGGGAGAGGAAGTACATAAAGCGGTCGGGTAAAAACAATAATAATACTGTGGAACAGGAAGTTCACACGCGACCGCAACTGTCATCTGGCGACATCACAGAGCAGATACAGTAACAGTAGCAGGTACAGAGGCAGAGTACAGTAACAGAGTGAATTTTTCCGTCAGACAAATCATGATAATGCAACTTAATCTCCGATGCCCACACGTTTGACATATTAATTATATGAATCGAGAAAATAAAAGTAGTAGTAGTGTGTGTGTGTGTGTGTGTGCGTATGTGTACATACACACATATCCACACATTAATACTTCATACAGTTTCTCCTCTCTCCTGTTCCGCGTCACTAATCAAGCGTATACAGTCAATTAATTAGTGTTGTCTTTCGCACTGTGTTTTCACCCTGTTCTGATTAACAATGGATGAGTTGGACAGGAATAATTTAATCCATTCTGGGCGGGAACCACTTTTTAATTAAAGCATTATGTTATACTTTAGCTATTGAATAAATAGCAGATCTACAAGCTCCTAGCGCGGTAGCGAGTGCCGCGCTACGAGCTTGTAGGTCTTCTGGGTCCTTGACATGAAATATTGAGCACCAGTGATACAGAAACATGAGGTATTTCAGAAAACTGTCATGATTTGTAAGACTTTTTTTTTTAAATTTCGACGTCAGGCCTAAAGGGGTTAATGGCAGCGGGAAAAGGTTCTCATGAATCATTCATGGAATCCTGTTTGAGCCGAAGAGATGGAGAGATGGATGAATACTGTTATACTGTAATATAACATACTGTAATACTGAAGAGATGGATGAATACTGTTATATACTGTAATATAACATACTGTAATACTGAAGAGATGGAGAGATGTGAGGAAACATGGAGCGATATATACAGTATACACACTCCATAGGAACTTGGATACAGTAGAGTACTCCCTAGGAGCTAGGATACAGTAATAATAATAATAATAATGAATTGCATTTTTATAGCGCTTTTCCAAGTGCTCAAAGCGCTTTACAACGGTTCATTCATTCATACATTGGGAGGTGAAGCGGCGAACAGTCGACGCCAGCGTCCTCACTTCCCACATTCACACACCGACGGTGGCAAAGCTCAGACCGACCGACTCATTGGAGGCGATGTAGGGTTCAGTGTCTTGCCCAAGGACACTTCCACATGTGGAGAGGAGGAGGAGCCGGGATTCGAACCGCCGACCCAGGGATCATTGGACGACCTGCTCTACCTCCTGAGCCACAGCCGTACACCCTCCCTAGGAACTAGGATACCCTCCCTAGGAGCTAGGATACAGTAGAGTTAATGACTATCATTTTAGGGGTCCTTTCCTTGACATGAAAAAGTTTGAGAACCACTGTTTTAGGTGACGTGCTATATGACCTCTTGACCTTTGACCTCTTGGTCTCCAGGTGACGTGCTGTATGAGCTCCTGACCTTTGACCTCCTGACCTCTCTGTCTCCAGGTGACGTGCTGTACGAGCTCCTTCAGTACATTCTGAAGCAGAGGAAATCCAACATGGCCGCCTACCCGTCGGCGTACTTTCCGGGCAACTCCTTCCACTCGCTGCCACCAGAGGGCGCCCTTCAGCACCACAAGCTGGAAGGTGAGCTCTAACATGAATCACAAAGACGTGAGATCTGGTCGTTTGTAATTGAACACATTCAATTTAATTCTGCCTAACGATGATGTCACTGGTGGACTGGTTTCTGAACCGTCCACAGCCCTCCTATGAGACACAGACTGCTTTCTGAACCGTCCACAGCCCTCCTATGAGACACAGACTGCTTTCTGAACCGCACACAGCCCTCCTATGAGACACAGACTGCTTTCTGAACGGCCCACAGCCCTCCTATGAGACACAGACTGCTTTCTGAACCGCACACAGCCCTCCTATGAGACACCGACTGGTTTCTGAACCGCCCACAGCCCTCCTATGAGACACAGACTGGTTTCTGAACCGCCCACAGCCCTCCTATGAGACACAGACTGGTTTCTGAACCGCCCACAGCCCTCCTATGAGACACAGACTGGTTTCTGAACCGCCCACAGCCCTCCTATGAGACACAGACTGGTTTCTGAACCGCCCACAGCCCTCCTATGAGACACAGACTGGTTTCTGAACCGCCCACAGCCCTCCTATGAGACACCGACTGAGTAGAATTTCTTTTTAGTATTTTATCATGAACATTATAGTAAGGACCAATTATATGAAGATAGGTTGAAAAGTGGTGAAGTGGTCCTTTAACAGACTTAAAAGAATGAATCAGAATGTTGCTGTCAAAACTACCACAGCAATTAATTAGCTCGATCGATGTCTGAATGAACACAGTTGGTACGAACAGAGCCGACTTCAACCAGATCGTCCAACAGTGGGTCTCTTTGTTGCCTAAACAACTGAATGATTCACTGACAGATCAGATCGCCAGGACAGGAGAGAGGGAGAGAGAGACAGAGAGAGAGAGAGAGAGAGAGAGAGAGAGAGAGACAGAGAGAGAGAGAGAGAGAGAGAGAGAGAGAGAGAGACAGAGACAGAGACAGAGACAGAGACAGAGAGAGAGAGAGAGAGAGAGAGAGAGAGAGAGAGCAGCTATCCTCTCCGCTGTGAGTGAAACTGGTGTGTGTTCGCCAGGACCATGAGTGTTGTTTTTGGCAGCAAGTTTCTATTTTAGTTTTAGTCATAGTCTTTGGAATGAAACTCAGTTTTAGTCACATTTTATTCACCTGGAATGTTTTAGCATTAAGTCTAGTTTTAGTCGACTAAATGTCATGCAATTACAGTCTACTAAATCTACAGTTTAGTACAACGCTCACAACACGACGCTTTGTGGGCTTGTGAGCTATTTTCAGCATGCAACCGAGGGTTAAAATGACTTATACTGGATCTCTTGTCCACTATAGTCCCTTCCTAACATTTTAGTCTATAGTTTTTATTTGTTGACTAAATTGTCAGTATATTTAGTCTTATAGTTTTAGTCACCATAGCTTAGTTTTCATTTAGTTTCCGTTTAGTTTTTGTCAGTGGAAAAAGGTAGTCGGCGAATATCTTTTCGTCTTGGTTTTAGTCGACGAAATTAATGAACACTGGCTAGGAAGGACAGAGACAGAGAGAGCAGCGATCCTCTCTGCTGTGTGTGTGTGTGTGTGTGTGTGTGTGTGAGTGTAGTGTGAGTGTGAGTGTGAGTGTGAGTGTGAGTGTGAGTGTGTGTGTGTGTGTGTGTGTGTGTGTGTCGGTGACTTGGCAGCGACCCAGAGAAATGTGACACAGCAGGAATCAAAGAGGAGTGAGAGCTGATGTTGACGGTGGAACCTGTTAGCCTGTTACACCAGGAAACGCTTCATGCTATATTTAATCACACTGCGCTCTTTGACCTCTCTATCGGCTCCCAGTGGTTTATTGTCAAGGAAGTGATTGGGCTGTGTGCGCTTGCATGCATGCGTGCGTGCGTGCGTGTGTGAGTGGGTATGTGTGTTGCTTTAAGTAAAAGTCTGGAATTCTAAATGTACTTTAGTAAAAGTACTAAAGTATCAGCATCAAAATGTACTTAAAGTACCAAAAGTAAAAGTACTTATTGTGCAGAACATCTCATTTCACAAGGTTTCACATGTATGAAAAATCTTTTGAAAATAGCAGATCTACTTGTACTGTGAGCTCACAATGGTGATGCATTGTGAACTTGTAGTCGTAGATCTGCTATTTTCAAATGGCCAACATGTATGAAGGGCTGAAGTGAAATTAAACAGTAGATTATTGATATTATTGAAATGAAATCTAATAATCCAAAACAAAGAGGTTTGCCTGAGAGAAGTTTTCTAACAATGTTTTAGTGACACCTAGTGTTCATAGACAAACTAGCAGGCGCTGCATAGTTTAGTGGCTTAGAGTATAACAAGAACATTATTATCAACAATGCACAGTCATAGATATTTGTAATTAGGCTCTGTCACCATACATTTATACCATATATGGAGCTTAAACAACTGTCACCATACATTTATACCATAATATGTGACTCTTTTTTATACAGAGACAGTCATGGCGACAAGACTAACTGTTCAGGAGAGGAGAAAAAGTGATTTGTTTGTATGTTTTTAACCAGAATGAGTTAATAGCACATACTTAACTAGAGCATGTCTGAAATAAATATGAAATAAATGCTTAAACATGTAGCTAGGTGTAATGTTAGACCACAGAAGTGAACCTTTTAAGCCTGTTTTCTCAACTCGCTGTTTCTCTGCAAGACTTACTTACTCTATAAGCCATATCTCCAAAACTGGTGGGTCAAACTGAACAACCAACATGTCAATTTGAAGCTACGATTCCCTGCTTTCACATGACATGAGAAAACAAAACATGTTTCTTTTTTTCCAATGACTTAGCCTCGCCTCGGTCAGAAGCGGTCACATATATAAAGCTTAAACAACTAAATACTGTCCTAAAGATATTAAAAGTACATCCTGTGACACAACACTTTTAACCCATTTAGCACACAATGCTTGGAGACGGGGGAAAAATAAGTGTAGGTTTTGAAACGGTGTTTCACGTCAAACTTAGACCCTGGAATCCACACTTGTCAGGGTCTAACCGCTGCATTGGGACACACGAGAATGGTGTTCATAGAAAACGGCAAAATAAAGTATCGTATTTGCTGTGGTCCCTTTAGACTAGAACGGTGTTTTCAGGAGGTGAAAACGCAACAAAGTGAAACCACCTTCCAGAGTGGAAATCTTTGAGAATGCCGTTTTATCCCTTCTCCGTGTAAACAGGCAAAACGGTGAATCCGCAAAACTTATAACATCATGACTCACGTTGGCTCACAGCGCATATTTATTACATTGATATATATCATATATTGACATATATGATATAATGGAGTTCCTGAACAAGCCTCCCTCCTCGCCTACAAAGTGCTGCTCATCAGCGATGGTGAATGTAAAACTATGATGTAAATAAAATGCCTTGCGATAGGCGGCAGCAGCGTTTATGTAGCCTAATGTATTATAAAATATATATCCATCCCGTGGCGCGCTCTGTCTCTGTCTGTCAGCTTGTCTGTCACCTCGATGTGTTATATAAAGCAGGCAGCGAGCGACGGCCACAACCACGTTGTGTTCTGGAAGCAAAACCCCGATAAGGGTTGCGTGAAGGGGGAGCTGGCTCTTCTTCTTGTACGTAACGTGGGTGACTGGTCTATTTGGCAGCCCGTTAACGCCACCTATAGCGACATTATGAGAACGCAACTGGACTTTGACGTTTTATCTGGAGATGGTCGCTGTCTAAAAAGAGGCATAAGACTGGATGTTTTATTGGGGATTTTTAAGAGTGCAACCACACTTTTATTATTATTATTATTACTTGGTAAAATGTGTCTCGTTGTCTCCTCAGAAACGGTACGGCGGGCTCCGCCCCCCCGGGGGGGCAGCGGGGGGGGCTCCACAGACTCTCTCCACGCGCAGCATCCGCCCACCATCGAGTTGCGGCACCGCTCCCGCTCCCCCCACCCCCACCCGGCCGCCGCCCGCCGCTCCCCCTCGGACCCCCACCCCCACCACCACCCCCACGACAGCAGCAACCACCACCACCACCACCACCTTCTGTCTGACGACGGCTACCCTCTGTCGGTGTCGCCGCCACCGGGCGCCCCCAACGGCCGCTGCACCACGCCCAGGGAGGGCGTGGAACCCCCGCCCAGCCCCCTGGGGGGTGGGGGAGGGGGAGGAGGAGGGGGGGAAGCCGCGCCGCCCCCCCGCGTCATCCAGCTCATGCCCAGCGCCATCATGCACCCGCTGCTGCTGAGCCCGGGCCGCGGGGGGGCAGGAGGGGCCCCCCCCGGGGACCTTGGGGGGGTGGGGGGGGGGCAGCGCCGAGGGGCGTCTCAGGTACCGCTGGTGGAGAACGGGGGGAAGGGCGGGGGGCACCACCACCACGCACAACAACACCACCACCACCAGATGGCGCTGGTGCACCAGGAGGACGCCATGTACAGGAACCACGTCATCATGCCCGTCTCGCCCCCGGAGGAGACCATGCCCATCGGACGCATAGCAGGTAACATTAACCCATTCTGACCTGAGATCAGATTCTAAAAATGTCTTCTACATCCGGACAGTTTTCCATTCTGACCTGAGATCAGATTCTAAAAATGTCTGTTTGAAAATGACAGTTTTCTGTTTCCATGTCAGTCGTTCTTCGATTTTTCAAAAATAGCAGACCTACAAGCTCGTAGCGCGCCACTCGGTGGCGCGCTACGAGCTTGTAGATCTGCTATTTTTCAATAGCTAAAGCGTGACATAATGCTAACACCAAAAGGGGTTCCCACCCCAGAATGGGTTAAGTAATGCAGATGTTTAACAATAATTTAACTCTTGAGAAGTGTTAAAATGAAACCAAATGAACACTTAACAGGTCCATTTGGTGTCATTGACACTCTCAGGAGTTAAAGGTCTCTAAGGGTCGATTCATACTCCTATTTTAGAGCCGAATAAAAGTCGGTTCGGCGCTGTAGAGCCTACAATTTGACGTCATTTGAGGTTCGGGGGGGCGGGTACCGTCCTAAAGTCGGCTCTTCGGTGCTACTGAAAATTTCTGACGAGCCGAAATCATTTCGGCACTACAGCGCCGAAACAGGAGTATGAATCGGCCCTATGGGTCCATCATTTGGGTTCCATCAAGGACCACTGGTGGTCCCCAGACTGCCCTCCATTCCTGAAACAGTCACTGATACATATATACATCCCCATGCCTACTTAGAAATACTCAACATCCCTACTTTGCTTTGCTATTCCCAGAAGAATATTCTCTGAATCCGGACGCAGGTCATTCCATTACAAAGCTCCATTTGACTGGAACAACCTTCCCCTTTCTCTCAGATCTGTGACCTCTCCTGGCTGCTTCAGGACTTCCCTGTATTCACAATTTCACACCTCAAAACAACCTGTTCAACCTGTTCATGCTACTAACACTAGTGCCCGTACTGCGGTTTACTTCTGACCCGTTTCAAGTCACTGTACTGTACTGTATTATGTTTGTCTAGAGAGAGTGGGTGGGAGAGGATGAGCAAGCTAACTGTACCTGTACATGTCTGTATTGTCTATTGTGCAGTGTCTATTTGTGTAACTGCACTGTACTGTGTGTAATGTCTTTCCCTGTGTACGGAACATGAGATGCTGCATCTCAAGGGGCTGTAAATAATTACAGTAATTATTATTATCCTCTCAATAACATTCTGACCTCATGCCTCTTGCGTTGCAGACTGCAGGCTGCTGTGGGACTACGTCTACCAGCTGCTGTCAGACTGTCGGTACGAGAACTACATCCGTTGGGAGGACCCAGAGACCAAAGTGTTCCGAATCATGGACCCCAATGGCCTGGCGCGCCTCTGGGGCAACCACAAGGTAACTACAGTACCACCCTCTGGGGCAACCACAAGGTACCCAACGGCCTGGCGAGGCCAACACTGTAATTGAATTAGAGTTTTTTTTTAGATGAAGTTGCTGTGTTGTTTATTTCTTTGACGACGCCCCTCGTTGCTCCTCCTATTGGTTTATTTCTTTGACGACGCCCCTCGTTGCCCCTCCTATTGGTTTATTTCTTTGACGACGCCCCTCGTTGCTCCTCCTATTACAGAACAGAACCAACATGACGTACGAGAAGATGTCGCGAGCACTGAGACACTACTACAAGCTGAACATTATCAGGAAGGAGCCGGGCCAGAGACTACTGTTCAGGTACGAGTACTAATACTACTATTATTACTACTAATACTACTAGTACTATCACTAGTACTACTACAATAACACTACTACTACTACAAGCTGAACATTATCAGGAAGGAGCCGGGCCAGAGACTACTGTTCAGGTACTAGTAGTACTAATACTACTATCACTAATACTATCACTAGTACTATCAGTGTTGTACCCATGCGTTCAAAGAACGATCGTTCACGTTCACCCATATTTTGGGTGAACGTGAACTGAACGTACTGTATTTCTGCCTGATGAACGTCACTGTGAACGCGTTCATTTCTGGCGTGTGTGAACGTCACTTTCTCACGTTCAACTTCGTTCCATAGAACCTTCCAGGCGAACCCACTGCTAAAAAACACACCCTAAACAGGCCTTAATATCTAGCGGAAACCCCACCAATAAGCCCTTATTATCCGACACAAATTAACTAATCTTTCTCAGCCGTAGTACAATTTCACTGGAGTGACAGTAGACCCAAACACTGATGAAACATAATGTGCCACGACAAATAGCTTCCAATAGCTTGTTATTTTTGCGATATGTGTCCATATCCTCCGGCTCCCACAGTGTGCCCATAAAAGTTTGCTGTGAAATGTCCCTTTATGGAATAGAATTCCATTCCAACGCAACGTAAAACTAAATGAAATTCAATTCAAAAGACTGACACAATCAAAAACTTTTGCTCTCCAAATTAACAACTGATTGAGTTGTATTTGTGGTTGCAAGGTTCATGAAAACCCCCGATGAGATCATGAACGGACAGACGGACAGGCTGGAGAATCTGGAGTCCGACACAGACGAGCAGATCTACACCAAGGATCAGATCTACATCAAGGAGGAATGCTGAGGCGGCGCAGCGGCCCGTCCGCCTAGTGGCGAGTACCGGTATCACCACACCGGTTTTACGGTAAAGTGGCCACGCCCCCCCCCCCCCCCCCCCCCCTGGCTTAGGACACGCCCTCTTTGGCTTAGGACGCAGTAGGCTAGCACAGCCGCGCTGTCACTCATGAGAAATGACATCAATCTTTTAAACACTGGTATTTACATTTTCCACACTGTAGCCTTAAAAGTACAAATGTGTCAGCAACTATTAGTACAAATATCAGAGACTACATTTATATTTTAATTTCGCTACATTTAATCACCACGTACACTGTACCAAGGTATAGATGTCGGCAGTTTCTGATGATTTTGGTATATGTCCAAGTTTAAAGGGCAACTTCACACATTTAAAAAGTCACACCTCCACGCATCCCCCCCCCCCCCAGGGGAAGTGCACTAAAGCATTATGGGCATTGTAGGAATTCAGCAATCCCAGTCAAACCCTCTTAGTCAAACACACAGATTTCATAATGTTTCTGGCCATAGGGTGCAAATTTGAAATTGTGCTACTACAAATACCATTAACATCGAGTGACTGCAGTTTCTTCCAGCAGTGAAATGTCCCTTTAATAAGTGTAGCAACATTTAAATGTCAAAGAAGTGTTTTAAAGTTTTATGTTATTTCTCATGAGTGTCCGAAGCCACGGGGGGGGGCATCGTGACCATTTTACTCTAATCCGCGGTCAATCGGTACTCGCGTCCACCTGTGGTCGAGGACTGTGGCCTGGACTACAGACACTGTAGCCTGGACTACAGACTGGGTTCCAGCGCTCCGTGATTCTGAATTGTCACGTCGCTACTCTCAGTCTGAAGGGCCTTTCAGACGTGAAGCGATAAAAAAAACCTGCGTTTTTTGCGGAGCACTTGGTGGAGCAGTTGTGACAACGCAAGCGTATTTACATGAGCGAGGTCCTGTGACACGCCCCTCCCGCGACTCACTAGACCTGGATTCTGTTTAGCTTTTTCTTTTTACGCTTGCGTTGTGGCGCCCCTCTTGAGCAGACCTGGAGGAGACCTGTCGTTGATCCAGGAAACAACGCCTGCGTCCATCGCCTGCCGTTTGAAAGCCCCTTGAAGCTGCTTTGACTCGCATTTCATAACTTCACCCGTTACGTAGCCGCGTCGTTGCCGATACGTCATCAGCCAGCGCCACTCTGTCCACGCTTCTCACCGTTGACAAAAATAGCGTTGTTCGAGACTTAAAAACCTACGGTAAAAAGTAAACGATTCAGTATAGTCCGCTGTCAGATTCAGTAGTAGTGTGTTGGGTGAGTTTAGTGAACGATAAGGGGACCTTGCAGCAGGACAACAGCAGTAGCTGTGTGGGGTGAGTTTAGTGAACGATAAGGGGACCTTGCAGCAGGACAACAGCAGTAGCTGTGTGGGGTGAGTTTAGTGAACGATAAGGGGACCTTGCAGCAGGACAACAGCAGTAGCTGTGTGGGGTGAGTTTAGTGAACGATAAGGGGACGTTGCAGGAAAACAGCAGTAGCTAAGCAGTGCGCATTGATACGTCAAACTGGTGTTTTTCCTCAACCCGCACCACAGACCAATCAGAAGCCATTTTCAACCTTCATATGTCCCGCCTAGACCTGTGGAGAATAGGAAACTTTCCAGACTGAGTAGCGCAGTGACATTTTCAGATCCGCAGAACGCCAGCCAATCAGGCTGTAACCCATAGGCTAGTGTTGTCCTATCGGAACACAGCGAATCAGTTCTGGAACCCAGGCTACTAAACTACAGCCAATGAACACCTTCCACAAGCAGCTTGAACAACCAACCGTTCTTCTTAACCCTGGAGCGAAACGGACTGTCGGTTCTGTCAGCCAATCCAAACGCAGACTGAATGGTCTCTATGGGACCTCTCTCTCTCTCTCTCCAGACTGCCTTTAAGACTGTACTATGATTGTTTGGTTGGTTTTGGTTTTGTTTTCCTGCCAAAATGGGTGTAAATTGTTGTTCTTTCCTGTTGGAATGAGATGAACAGAGGTATGTATTTTACAGGGTGTTTGCGACACATTACTATTTTTTTTTTTTTTTTCCTCTTTTTTTGTTAATGAATGAACTGCAAAAAAGAAAAATCAATCGTTTTTTTGTGCTTTTTGACACTTTTTCTTTCACCTGCCTGACATGCATCTATTATATCTTTTGGAATTTTGCTATTTGTGAAATAAGGGGAGAGGGAAATAAATGTGGCTGGAGCGTTTTCACCACAGGAAGAATAAATCTTTTTGATCAACACCGTGTGACTGTTAGCTGTGTTCAATTTGAGGTCAGGGGTCATCGATAGGATTATGTCCACGGGCAAAGACTTGGTCTGGAAAATGGTGCATTTATACAGCGCTTATCCGAAGCGTAGAATGTGCATTACATGCACGCACACACGCACGCACAGTCGCACACCTTTACATAGATTGTGCATTACATTCACCCATTCACACACAATGGGTCCTAAAGTCGGCTCTTTGGTGCTACTGAAATTTTCTGACGAGCCGAAATCATTTCGGCACTACAGCGCCAAAACAGTGGTAAAATAGGAGTATAATCGGTTCCATTTGTACATTATCAGAGTTACAGACCTGTTATGGTCATTCTGGGATCTCTCTGTATGCGTTTCTGATATTATTGACAAAAATGTCAACAAGTCTGATCTCTGATTGAGGCCATATACAGTGCATTCAATTATTTTTGTCATAAGTTATTTCCAAAGTTATAAAATGTGAACGTGAACTCCTCCATGCATGCTCACTGATGTTACTGATCATACTGGGACTATCCACTAGATGGCAGCAGTGGTCAACCTTTGGTCCTAACCAGCTGACACTGTGTAGCCTGAACATGTTGGGCAGCATTAATTAAACCATCATTAATTAAACCATGATTAATTAAAGTAACATACAACAATACAGCACCATCTAAGCCTCAGTCTAACCCATTTAGGCCCGACGTCAAAATAAATAAAAAGTCTTCTGAAAGAATATAGCCTATATTCAAAGATTTGTGCCACATTTTCACGATAAAGAAATGATAAAAAATAGCAGACCTACAAGCTCGTAGCTGCTATTTTTCAATAGCTAAAGTATAACATAATGCTTAGTTAAAACACCAAAACGGGTTCCCATGCAGAATGGGCTAATGTGTCTATGAGGTTCAGTTATCTGATGTGATCCACTCTGATGTGATCCACTCTGATGTGATCTACTCGGTGCTTCAAGTGACATGCGTATTTTGGATTTATTTTATAGCCAGAACAACCCATTTCACAGAGACTTGTTAAGTGCCAAAGAATTTAGACCAATTCTTCCACACTACGAGAAGCCATTTGGTCATTTATTTATCAGGGCAGACATTAGTATGTCTGTATATATGAGGTGTTTGTACTTTACTGGAGAGGAGAGGAGAGGAGAGGAGAGGAGAGGGGAGGCGAGGAGAGGACTCTCTCTCTCCATACGAGTTGCAGCTCAGTGCGTTGCAGCTGACACACTGTGACAGAAGGCAGCGGTGAGCAGACTGGAGGAGAGATGATTCCTCCATGTGTGAGTCTGTCGTATGAAGACAGCAGCGCCGTTCTGACTGACTGACTGAGTGACTGACTGTCTGACTGACTGAGTCCTGCTGCATCTGGACCTGCACTGGTTACCGTTGGACCTGGACCGGACCGGTTATACTGTCGGACCGGAGCGCAGCACACCGGGAAGGACAGATCTTGGATATAGACGCTGAGCTGCGCGTCGTAACTCGTGCCGGATACACACATGTCCAAGACCCCCAACTAAACTCAAGCTTCTGAAAAAAAGCCACATTAATTTCCTTTTTTTGGGGTGAGAGAGAGAGAGAGAGAGAGAGAGACATTATTGTTAATATTGGATATCCGTTTTTGATAAAGCTATTAGGGATCTAAAGGCGCAAATGTCTCCAGAAAACAAGATTCTAGTGCTGCACACATCTGGATTTTAGCAGTTGGCCCCGCGGATGGTTTAGAGGGAGAGCCCGGGACCCCCCTCTGGGAGGGCGTGAGGTGAAGGGAGAGCCCGGGACCCCCCTCTGGGAGGGCGTGAGGTGAAGGGAGAACCCGGGACCCCCCTCTGGGAGGGCGTGAGGTGAAGGGAGACCCCGGGACCCCCCTCTGGGAGGGCGTGAGGTGTGGTGAAGAGGATCAGGACACTTACAGGTAATGTAATTATTCCTGCCCTTTATGTTCCATTCCTATAATAACTGATGTTAAAATACAGCAGCGTATAGACCTGCCCTTTGTGTTCCATTCCTATAATAACTGATGTTAAAATACAGCAGCGTATAGACCTGCCCTTTATGTTCCATTCCTATAATAACTGATGTTAAAATACAGCAGCGTATAGACCTGCCCTTTATGTTCCATTCCTATAATAACTGATGTTAAAATACAGCAGCGTATAGACCTGCCCTTTATGTTCCATTCCTATAATAACTGATGTTAAAATACAGCAGCGTATAGACCTGCCCTTTATGTTCCATTCCTATAATAACTGATGTTAAAATACAGCAGCGTATAGACCTGCCCTTTATGTTCCATTCCTATAATAACTGATGTTAAAATACAGCAGCGTAGACCTGCCCTTTATGTTCCATTCCTAAGCCAACAATGCTGCTGCTCTGACTAAACTCTTGTCTAAACACTAATCAGCACAACTGATGATATTTCATAATGTGATTAATCCGTTCTCAAATCTTCTATCAGCGGCTAGGTGTGATGTCACGCTCGTTTCAGCACGGCTGGAGAGCCTGTTTCAACCAATTGCTTATTGGTCAGAAGAACTACCTGTAGTCATATACATATTTCATTCCACTTTACTCTTTTCATCCTCTTTTAAATCTAACTGTTGCTCCTTTTAGGACTGAGACCAGATTCTTTAATGTCCTCTAAAAATCATGACAGTTTTCTGAAAAACCTTGTGTTTCTCTATCGATTGTTCTCAAACTAGCTATTCCATGTCAAGGACCCTATAAAAGAGATATATGTAATTGGCCGCGGACCCCCTTCTCAAAATATGTTGTTCCTATAGGGTTATCCTGCTATTCAAGTTTGTAAAGATTAATTTAGCAGGCTGACAGATTCCCCCTTCCAAGAAAAATAATTAAAATAAAATGCTCAACCTACAAACAAAAAAAAGCGCTTTACTGGATCGTCATTTATCAGATCAATATTTAATCAAGGCTTAAATAATTACTGTGTTAATTAGAGGCTCCGGCATCAATCTACCGTTTGATCAGCGAGGAGTGTTGATTTTTACAGCAAATTTTGATTTTAGTTTTAGTCGTGGTCTCTTGGATGGTTTTCATTTAGTTTTTAAAGTCACATTTTAGTCACCTGGAATGTTTTAGTGTTGTTCTACTTTTAGTCAACTAAATATCGTAAGATTTTAGTCGACTAAATCTACAGTTGATTTAGTAAACTAAAATGTACTTTATTGTAGAATCAATAATTATTTACGTAGTTACATACCCTTGGAACTGATTTGGGGTCACTGATTTGATTGGCTGAGCAGAGTACATGTTGAAGATACAAGTGAGGGCAGGAAAGTGAAGACGCCAAAAGTGATTGGCCCGGAATGACATTTGTGATGATTTGATTGGCTGAGCAGAGCATTAATGTGTGATAATAATGAGAGTGCCCCTCACTTCACAAGGGTGTGATTCCCCCCCCCCCCCCCCTTTTTTTTACAGCGCGAGTAAAAACTCCTCTCTCGCCTGTAGATGTTGTGATATTAAATTTACATATTGACTCAATTATAACCGTGGCCTTGACCGTAGGGCGAGTGTGCACGCACGTGCACACACACACACACACACACACACACACACACACACACACACACACACACACACACACACACACACACACACACACACACACACACACACACACACACACACACACACACACACACACACACACACACACACAAACGCACGCAGTACAGAAGTTGTCTGATTAGATTTGAAGTCTACGCTTGTGCTCGTGTGACTGAAACATATAATATTTTCTAACTGAATTAACTATAATGAAACTAGAAAATGAAAACTCAACAATGCAAATGTTGCGCCTACATGCGCACACAAAGGCAATATTATGTGTTAGAGACATTTTCTATTCTTTGTATTTATTCTGATTATTATTATTGCCTACTATACGAATAGTTTATTTTCGTGGTTATTTAATTATCTAATCATTGCTATGAATCTGATGGGTTGAATGGAGGTTCCCCCTGCCCTTTGTGAAAGGATATGTAGGGGACACCTGATGACAGACAGGTGACGCCCTGCTGGGAGAGAGAATGTGACACACAGACGGGGAAGTGTCACAGTTTGTTGACCGCTGACCACTGGCTCCTTTTTGTTCTGTTACAATACTCAAAAGTTTAAGCTCATGTGACGGAGAAATAAATATATTGTCTGCATGGTGCAACTACACTTTCTGATCTCCGTGAGTATTTGTATCTACAAGAAGAGACGCGAGTTACACATGAGCAACAAGAGACAGCAACACCACCGCCACCAACAGTGGCCTTATTTGTTTGTTAAGAAAGGCCACGTATCATTGCACGTATTTGGCTGGAGACCCAGGGTCTTTTGGGCTAAAATAGTTTCTGAACCAGCGCTTTAGGGCACTGCAGGTTTTTAACCTTTTTCATATCAAGGACCGTTATTTATTTGGTATTTGAGCCACTGACATTTAGCCTCTCAGACACAGAACGAGAGAATATCTTGTTGTCGATTAGATTTTGTCCACAATTCTTTCCAAATTGAGTGTACGGACGTCTTGTAAATTAAGTAATGCAGATGTTTTAACAACAATCTAACTCTTGAGAAGCGTAAAATGAAACTAAATGGACCTGTAAGGTTTCATCTTTACACTCTCTCTCAAGAGCTAAAGATCTATAAGTGTCCATTTGGTCCATACCTTAACTCTCCATGTATCTGCATGGGGACCACCACACCTGGAACCCCCAGAAGGACCACCTACCTCCCCGAATGCCTGTCCGAGCAGCACAACCATGACTGCAGTCACAGCAGATTCACGTCTTCATTCTAGAAAGCAGAGAAGATGAGAACAGAACAGTTCAGTTAACTGGCCTCATAATACAGTTTTATCAGAAATTGCATCGCACTCACACACACACACACACACACACACACACACACACACACACACACACACACACACACACACACACACACACACACACACACACACACACACACACACACACACACACACACACACACACACACACACTTGGCGAAGCATTGTTACAAGAAGTAAAGTCATGTTCTTTCTTCAGGAGAAGTGAACAGTTTTGTCGAGGTGGGAATTAAGGTGTTTTTTGTTGCCCGCCAGCGATGCTGTGACCCAAACACAAAGAGTCACGTTGTTCTGCCGTTTTATTTTATTTTATTTTAATGCAGGTCAGAGAAAGATCCAATTCAACTCCAGTTTTATAGCCAGCCAGCGAGCGCTGGGGCCTGCTCAGCCGAGCGTGAATGATAAAAGTGGCTTATAGGAATATAAAAACAAGACCCTAAGCGCTATACCCCCCTTTTAGGAGAAATAAGGCCTTTAGGAATCCGGAGGGTTAGATTTTTCTTCTTTGTCATGCATGGTTTGTCGGTCGGGGGTCCTAAGAGAGCGAAGCCCACTTCAGTTGGACCACCACCAGAAACACAGCAAAGGCCAACAAGGGAAGGTTTTATTCATAGTCTTTTGAGTAACTATCACAAGATTTTATCCGACTAATTCCTACAGTTGATTCAGTCGACTAAAATGTATTTTTGGCGGGCCTCGATGGTCCGATGATCTGATGGCAGATGTACAATCTCACAACACGTTGTGGCAATAAATGTAGTCTTAGTTTTAGTCGCCATAGTTAAGTTTTCATTTAGTTTTCGTCTGTGAAAAAAAAGTAGTCGACAAACGTTTTCCATTTCACATACTCTCAAGAGTTACATTATTGTTAAACATCCGCATTAATTAATTTACAAGAAGTCTGCACAATTAGAGAATGTAGAAGAATTGTTATTTTGATCGACGTTTGACTGTTATCTCTCCTAATGGTACCAACATCAATACAGCATGGAATTTAAATCAAAATATGCGTTAGTTTTGGGTCTGAGAGGCTAAATGTCATCAAATGGTGGTCCCGTGGCTCAAATGGGTCTGAGAGGCTATAAATGTCATCAAACGGTGGTTCCGTGGCTCCTCAACTGAACAGAATAAATACTGTGCCTGGATGTGAAAAGGGTTGATATAAAACCACTATACTGCACTATAGGGCTCTTTAACCCGAGCGAGGCTCTGTAACCCAAAGCCCTGAAAGGCATCCGACCGCGGCCCGCTCTTATCTGGCCGATAAGCTCTTTTAATTGCTTACACACACACACCCTATCGGGCTCGTGTAGCGCTGCACCGAGATAAGGCTTACACGGACCTCTGGCATTAGTGACAGGATGAGCAGACCGCAGGAAGAAAAAAGAAACACCAGAGATGTATACGTTGGTTCCCAGGAGACGAGGTCGGGTCAGAGCCATGCGAGCCTTCACTGTCCATTTCACTTCCAGCTCATAGAATGGATTTTCACTTTACTGTATACACTATCATTTTATATGCATATATAATATACGTTATATTATCGTTGCTGTCTTGGCATAAATCACTGCTATTGAACCTGAATCTTTACGTCTGTGTTTAGTTGGTGAATTTAATGTTTGTGTATAGGATGAAAATATCCGATTTGCTCGTCCACATATGACGTGAATTCTCCATTCATTGTCAATGGGACTTTAATGTTTGTGTAGGACGAAAATCTACACCAATAGCTGAATATATGAGGGGCTATAGCGCCCTAAAAAAATTTGTTTTACTAGTCGTTCTATACCGGGATTGGGACGGGATGGGATTTTTTTCTGTAGGATGGGAGTGAAAGTACACTCCCAGACACACACACACACACACACACACACACACACACAGTGGGGAGAGGACAGGTCGTTTACGAAGCATCTGGACAGTGTCATTAGAGGAGTTTAGTGGATGTGATTTTCTGCTCATCTCTGCGGGAGCTTGAGAGCTGGTTTACGTATGGAGGTACGAGGGAGAGGGAGAGAGCACAGTCACATCATGTGTTTACTTATGGAGGTACGAGGGAGAGAGCACAGTCACATCATGTGTTTACGTATGGAGGTACGAGGGAGAGGGAGAGAGAGCACAGTCACATCATGTGTTTACGTATGGAGGTACGAGGGAGAGAGCACAGTCACATCATGTGTTTACGTATGGAGGTACGAGGGAGAGGGAGAGAGAGCACAGTCACATCATGTGTTTACGTATGGAGGTACGAGGGAGAGAGCACAGTCACATCATGTGTTTACGTATGGAGGTACGAGGGAGAGGGAGAGAGAGCACAGTCACATCATGTGTTTACGTATGGAGGTACGAGGGAGAGGGAGAGAGCACAGTCACATCATCTGTTTACGTATGGAGGTACGAGGGAGAGGGAGAGAGAGCACAGTCACATCATGTGTTTACGTATGGAGGTACGAGGGAGAGGGAGAGAGCAGTGAAGATAGGTTGAAAAGTCGTGAAGTGGTCCTTTAAAGTTACACTCAGTGTTCATTAGGGCTGCGAATCTTTAGGTGTCCCACGATTCGATTCGATTCCGATTCTTGGGGTGACGATTCGATTCAAAAACGATCTTTTCGATTTTTCCGATTCTCGATTCAAAAAAGATTTTTTTCGATTCTAAAGCAGTTTATTTTATTTTATTAAAAACAATTAAATAGAATTTTAGCATGATCTACTCCAGTCTTCTGGCATGAAAGCAGAGTACATTTAGTAAAAAGCTTGTATAATTGTAAAGGTTTTATCAACTGAATGATTTAAACACACAAAGGTTAAATCCAAGAGTAAGAACATGTCTCATGTATGTAGCTTGCACAAATTTGAACCAGTACAAAAGTTACAAAATCTCTTCTCACTCAATACCAGAACAATACATTAGTATTAAAACAGGTGTAAAATAAATACAATTGGCAGGCTTAGCTTAGCTGGTAGTAAATGCACTATGCAGAAACCCAGGCCATAATGCATTGCATGCACAGGTACATTTGTGAAAAAAGATTTTTGGAAAATGAGAATCGATTCTGAATCGGACAGCATTAGAATCGCGATTCTAACTCGAATCGATTTTTTTTGACAGGCCTAGTGTTCATAGTTACAGCCACACTCGGTGTTCATAGTTGGTTTCATGGTTAAAGCCACACTCAGGGTTTCAGGGTTAAAGACTCAGGGTTTTCATGGTGTGCGCCGCTCTGTGTAATTTGCAGCAGGTTTCTGAGGTGTCACATTTCTTTTCCTCACCAGCTTTTATTTTAAGGCGCGGAATCAGTTGACACACACATGCTGCCTGGCATCTGCTCTGCACAGCATTCTCTCTCCTTTGGCAATCATCCGTGAGCCACGTGCACGTGCGTGTGTGTGTGTGTACAGTATGTACATGCGTGTCTTAGTGCGTATGTGCACGGTACTGGGTGTACTGTGGTGCAGGTGCCGAGGGACCAGGGATGCCTCGAGACACACATTAGGATATTTACCAATATATCACTTCAGTTCACCTCTAGTGGCTAAATCAGTGGTTTTCAACCCCGTTCACATCAAGGTCCATATTATGTATCTGCGCCACGGAACGGACCGCCATTTGATCAACCATTTGGATTAAGCTATATAAAGAGGGATATTCTCACCACCTGCCGGATAATAGTTTGTTTATCAGGAATTTATCATAAATAATTATGTGTGCAGAAGGACTCCCGCCCCCATGCAGGCTGTATGTATTTCTCCAACAGTGAATAAACATACTGTAGCAGACAGTGAATAAACATACTGTACAGTGTGCAGATTGTTAACACATTTCGACCGAGACCGGATTCTACAAAATGTCTTCTAAATCATGACAGTTTTGTCTATATGTCAGTGGTTCTCGACCTACTTCATGTCAATGAAGGACCCCCAGAACTATCTGTATTTGGCTGCGGACCCCCCATCTTAAAATATGTTGTTCCAGGGACCTCCCCCCAGAAGCAAAGAGTTTGAGTTCGCTCTGAAAGAATATATATTTAGAGATTTGCGTCACATTTTCACGATTTTTCAAAAAATAGCAGACCTACAAGCTCGTAACGGTGGCACTCTGTGCCGCGCTATGAGCTTGTAGATCTGCCATTTATCAATAGCTAAAGTATAACATAGTGCTTAAAACACCAGAATGAGTTAATGTGAGAGAGATGTGTAGGAAGGAAGGATGATTATTCTGAGATGTTTAGCCTTGGTTTGTGGCTGTGTTTAATGATGCCTCCTGGCTGTATACTGTAAATCCCTGGAACATGTGACGCGTTTAAAACCTAAACACCAGTGTGTAATAATAAAATGCCAAATGTTTATTAATGGTCATAAAATACAGTAGAACACGAGTTCACTCAAACACCTCCCGAGAACACCTAGTGTTTGAATTCTAAACACCGACTTTGATTGTAACAACTAAACACGTTTATGTGTTTAAAAAGTGTTACTGGCTGACGTTTAAAAAGTGTTACAAATAAGTGTTTATAACCTAAACGCTTGGGTTTAGTGTGGTAGGGGTCACTGTCCACTGGTACGGGCATGGGTCACACGCACGCACGCACACACACAGGACATGGTCGCTATAGGGAACACAATTTTGATAAGATTTTGTCCATAATTCCATGCTTTATATTGATGGTTGGTATACTATTAGGAGAGAAAACAAGCAAAACGTTGGTCAACATAACAATTATTCTACATTCTCTAAATGCGTAGACTTCTTGAGAATTAAATAAAAGTAGGTTGAAAAAACACCGATCTACAAGTTACAACACAGCGGATTCAAGGCGTTTCTGCCCCATGCATATTATGGGCTGTCATACAGTGTGTTTACAGCCGCGCGCCCACAAGTTAACTCGGTGCCGCGCTATAGTATGAGCTTGTAGATCTGCTATTTTTCAACAGCCAAAGTTTAAAACAATGTTTGCAAAGTGGTTCAAAAGCCTGTGTTGTTTTCGTCGACTACAACTATGACAAAAAATGTTCGTCGACTACATTTTTCCACTGACGTAAACAACATGGAAACTAAATGAAAGCTAAGCTACGATGACTAAAACTAAGACTACTGACAATTTTGTCAACAAATAAAAACTAGACTAAAATGTTAGGAAGGGACTAGTGGACAAGAGATCCACTATAAGTCATTTTACACTTGGTTGCATGCTGAAAATAGCATTCAATACGTCGAGGATCGGCCCGAGAAAATACATTTTAGCCGACTAAATCAACTGTAGATTTAGTCGACACTACAACATTCCAGGTGAATAAAATGTGACTAAAACTAAAATGAAAGCCATTCAAGAGACTAAATGACTAAAACTAAAATCTAATTGTGCCGCCAGGACGCGTTTAATGCCATTTTGGGGCGGGAACGCATTTTGGTGTTAGCATCATGTCGTGCTTTAGCTATTGAAAAATAGCAGATCTACAAGCTCATACGAGCTTGTAGGTCTGCTATTTTTGAAAAATCGAAGAACCACTGACACAGAAACATAGCTTTTTCAGAAAACTGTCAGGATGTGGAAGACGCCGTCGCGGACAGAGTTTACCAAATGATCGTGTGACTGACTGTATGCGGTGGAGGGGGGGGGGGGGGGGGGTTGAGGAGGAGGGGGGGGGGGGGGGGTTGAGATGGAGGAGGGGGGGGTGATTTCTGAGTGATAGTAATGAGCTCTATAGGAGACAGGCGCACCGGGGGTTGGAGTCGGCACGGCAACCAATTAGCTGCTGTCGGGAGTTTGGTCGTTGGTGTGTGTGTGTGTGTGTGTGGTAGAGGGATGCGCCGTGTGTCCGTCCCCCCGCGCCCCACTGTCTGCTAACGAGGGAGGGGGGGAGGGGGCTGCTCCGAGATCAGTAGATTTATAGGAATTAGATATTTTGACATCAACGCACATATGCTGAAAATACACACACACACACACACACACACACACACACACACACACACACACACACACACACACACACACACACACACACACACACACACACACACACACACACACACACACACACACACACACACACACACACACACACACACACACACACACACACACACACACACACACACACACACGTTGACTGCATGGAGAGAGAATATCTATATCTACAGTGACTTGACAAAAAAAAAACTAAAACCGCCAGAAGACGAAACCTGTGAGGGTCCCACCGTCCCACCGCAGCCGTCACAGGCAGGGACGTGCACACATAGACTGCCCCTTTTACCCGTCTGTAAAACAACTGCCCTCTCCAGACCACGAATGCAGCGTTCACTACATGGTGAAAGAAATGCAAATACCACTCCACTCCTTTCCATGTCATGCAGGAAGGCAACATTCAGGAGAATTGCCTTTTTTCCCCCGAAGTCTCCTGAACTTGAACGCAGCATTTTGCGCTGAACACATTAGTTTATAAATCCATGTCGTTACACACCTGCATCTCCACTAGCTAAAGGGTGCTGGGGTTGCGGCCCGAAAATAGCTGATCTACAAGCTCTCAACGCGTCGCGCTGCGACACGTTGAGCGCTTGTAGATCAGCTATTTCACAGGATTCCAGCCCCTATGCCGCTCCAACACCCTGATATACCCTGAGGGCAGGTATATCATGTCAGTCCACAGGCCGAGGAGGAGACCGACGCAGCCACGCCCCAAATTACTGTTGGCTCAAATCACAGAGTCATGCCATTCGTTACCCACCCACCCACCGTTCCCCCTGCCCCTGCCCACCGTACCCACCACGTTACCCACCCACCGTTCCCCCTGCCCTGCCCTGCCCCTGCACCACGTACCCACCATGTTACCCAATACCCACCCACCATTCACCCTGCCCTGCCCCTGCCCACCGTACCCACCACGTTACCCACCCAACGTTCCCCCTGCACCACCCGACCGACCGACCGGATCAATTCCTCCACCATTTAATGCAATATTCCGATGACATGTTTTTTTTTTTCTTCCTTTTTTTCTCCTCATAATCTGGGATATAAATTGCGCCACACGTCCTGAATGTTGAGCACAACCGGCGGTGAGGCATTCCCTGAAATGAGCAATTTCATATTTTAGCATTCATTGTCATATATTTATTATTTCTCTCCAACAGAAGAGGAGAGCCCCATGAGTGACCATCGTGTTCTGTTTCCCCCCCTAGCATGAAATATGGTTGTGGTTAAAAAGCTTTTGCGATGCAAAATGATTACATAGCCATGAGGCTATAGAGGATCTACTGTCACTGTGGTCTATATATTTATTTATGATTCTAAGTTGCTTTTTTCAGTTTAGGCACAAAGGAATGACTGAGAATGTACATAAAAGAACCATTTAAGACAACAAATGAAACAAAACTAGACAAGAAAAAAAATACACTATACACTACCAAACCTTTACAGACAATGCAATGAATGCAATGCAATGCCATACAATGAAAAATAAATGAAGACAATGCCATAATTGGACCGGCGGGATACATAATGCATATTGCTGTCACAGATCCCATTGTGGTGTGAGAGCGCAACACACTTTGTTTTCTCTCCTCCTGTCTTGTCTTTTCCCTTGGATACAGTGTAAATACAGTGGATACAGTGTAAATTACTATGGTCTATATTTGGTGTGGAGCCCACACGGGAACATCTGGAGTGTGGTGTCTAAGCGTCAGATCCGTACGTGGTGCACCGGGCATGTCCGTGCATCATGTTCAACACGCAGTTACAAGGCAGCGGTGGCCGAACGGTTTGCGGAGCGGTCTTGATATCGGAAGGTCGCTATAGTTCGTATCCCCGGACCGGCACGTTAAAATTACCACCGTTGGAAGTGCCCTTGGACAAGGCATTGAACCCCTACCATGAAATGTTCTATGAGCAGGGCCTGGCTGTAAACAAGTTCTTGAGCTTAGTCCAGTTACCCTGGGTAAACATGGTACCTTTGCTTTGCTTTACAACAAGACAGCGTTGATTTGGACGGCAGATTTTCATTTAGTTTTAGTCATAGTCCTTCAGATACGGTTTTCACTTTTTAGTTTTAGTCACCCGAAATGTTTGTCTATGTCTAGTTTTAGTCGGCTAAAATATCATACGATTTAAAATCTATACAGTTGATGTTTTTGACTACCGGTAAATGCATGTTTGGCAGTGCCTTGATGTGTACTTAAGTACAACTTTGACATTATTTGTACTTTAATTGAGCATTTACAATTTCCAATACTTTTACTTCTACTCCACTACATCTCAGGGCAGAAATGTGTACTTTTACTTCACTACAATTATTTGAAAACTTTAGTTACTAGTTACTTTGGAGATTTTAATTTTGATTAGAAAACATACATTAACCACTTCAACCCTAAAATGTTTGGCCATTTGAAAATAGTCGATCTACAAGCTCACATTGTGAGCTTGTAGATCTGCTATTTTCAATAGACTTTGTACACAATTTGAACTTGTGAAATGGGACATTCTGCAATATGAGTACTATTTAGTACTTTAAGTACATTTTGATGCTGCCGATACTTTTGTACGTTTTCAATGCCGTACTTTTACGTGTATCGAAGTAGTTCTAAATTGCAGTATTGGTACTTTTACTTAAGTAAAACAATTGAGTCGTTTTTCCACCACTGCAAACTAGACTAACAATAAAACATTTCATATGACTAAAAATAAATACAGTTTTACCCAAAAAACCTTACTAAACTAATTCAGAATTTGCTGTCAAAATCAACACAGTTTTTCTTTTGTTATATATCAGTGCTGCATGCGTTATACTGCAGCCACCTTTATAACTTACTGTGTCTTCTTAACTATAGTTTAACAAGCGAGGACTTTCCTTCCCAAAGATAAACTTTCTGTGGATTATGTTCTGTGACTTCGGCTTCCTTGAGGATCTGTCAATTTGAAAGACAGATTTTTTTTTTGGGGGGGCTAATAATGTGAATCCACATATACTGTACGTGTTTACTGTATAGTGACTGTTATAATGAAATATAGTTGACCATTCTGCCAAGATTTCTCACGGGGAAGAGTCCAGCTGTCAAAAGCTATAAAAAGTTAAAACTGACAGTCACCTCTTTACTATATTGAAAGAAATCACACCGGTGTGAAGTGAGGAGTGCAACTCCGTGTGGGCGT
>NC_137884.1:22281421-22403921 GCF_963924005.1 Protomyctophum bolini | reverse complement strand
AAAAAAAAAAAAAAAAAAAAAATGTTTTAGGAATAATTGTTCCATAACCAGTGTGTGTGTTTCTGTTGGCCATGAAGGTGATCACTGTTCAATGTGTTTCACACAGATCAATAAGTCTGTTTCGCCTTTAATAGCAATAACTACTTTTGGGGGGGGGGGTCCTCCCTGGGACAACATATTTTGGGCCAAACACGCATCATTTCTGGAGTCCACATAGTTTGAGCAGAAACAAACACAGGGTTTTTCAGAAATCTGTCATGATTTAGAAGACATTTAGTAGAATCTGGTCTGGGATCAGATCTTACTGGCCTATATAGGCGAGAGGGAGCGTCAGGGATCGGAGTTCAGAGCAATAGGAAAGGAAAGTGGATTTCTTGCTTCATTCAATTTCGAACAAATTCACTTTGTATTTATCGATGGAAAATCCAATGATATACACCAAGGCTCGCACGGTACGCTGGAAAACACTGCCAACTCATAACAAAAGGGACAACAAAACAAGCCCAATACCCCAGACAAATCTGAGCACAGCACACGTCTATGAGGGGGGGGGGGGGGGGGGGGGGAATCTATTATTCTCAAATAAAAGTTTTAATTTGCATTTTGAAAGGGTTTCAAAGTGCAGTCATATACAGTACTGGCAACGCAACGTGATCCGTTTGCAAAAGGAGAAGAGAGACACTCAGGACAGGTACTATGATTAATGATTATACTAGGAGGAAGATCTGTAAGGATCTGTAAACGATATACATCTACAATCTGTACAACTGTGCAATGAGCAATGCAATTGTTATGTCCATATCAAATAAATAAACATAAACAGACACCCAGAACTAGAGGCTGGCAGGGCACTGCGTCAGACACCCAGAACTAGAGGCTGGCAGGGCACTGCGTCAGGCACCCAGAACTAGAGGCTGGCAGGGCACTGTGTCAGGCAACCAGAACTAGAGGCTGGCAGGGCACTGTGTCAGGCAACCAGAACTAGAGGCTGGCAGGGCACTGCGTCAGACACTCAGAACTAGAGGCTGGCACTGCGTCAGGCACCCATAACTAGAGGCTGGCACTGCGTCAGACACTCAGAACTAGAGGCTGGCACTGTGTCAGGCACCCAGAACTAGAGGCTGGCAGGGCACTGCGTCAGGCACCCAGAACTAGAGGCTGGCACTGCGTCAGGCACCCAGAACTAGAGGCTGGCAGGGCACTGCGTCAGGCACCCAGAACTAGAGGCTGGCAGGGCACTGCGTCAGGCACCCAGAACTAGAGGCTGGCACTGCGTCAGACACCCAGAACTAGAGGCTGGCACTGCGTCAGACACCCAGAACGAGGCTGGCAGGGCACTGCGTCAGGCACCCAGAACTAGAGGCTGGCTGGGCACTGCGTCAGGCACCCAGAACTAGAGGCTGGCAGGGCACTGCGTCAGACACCCAGAACTAGAGGCAAGTTGACTCTATGGGAGTCAACCATGTAGACGCATTGCGACGCGACAGCTTAGCTAACAACACCGTAGAGCTCTAGACCCTCATGATGTTAGATAGGAGAGTGTGGAGGGCAGCGACCCAGGAATCCCGGGTTGGTGTTGGCTAGACCTCACTCTCACAGAAACTAACTAACAGTTGTTGGCATTGTTCAGAGTGACTTCAGACTCAAAGTGTGAAAGTACGCATACGTACCGCGACCGCACGTCAGACGAGTCAATCACTCTGTCCTGATTGACAGCCGTCACCCACCGCACATCAGACGAGTCAATCACTCTGTCCTGACTGACAGAATAGTCCATGTCTGGCTTTACTACTGACATATAAGTCTCATGTTACCAGACTGTTGCCTCTCGCAATTTCCAAATGCTTCCGTCTGCTACAGTCTGGGGCACAGTCTATGTTTTTTGTGTCCATATCACTACGCCCAAAAAAATAGTTCCATGTGATAGAGGGGTCAAAGTTGACCAGAGCAGAACTCCCACCACGGGACTCGGGCAGTCGATTAACACCCCCAGAGCGCACAGGACGAAGTTTTCAATTAGTAACGCTCAGTTCTCCAGACGGAGATTGATCAAAAAGACGGAGGTTATTGATATCAACTCAATGTGCTCCACTGCTATAAATCGCCGGGCGCTAAATAACCTCTGATTTAATAGATTAAATAACCCCATGTTAATGGAAAGTATTTCATACGACTATCCCTTTAAACCAGCAACGTGTGTGGAATGCCTTTGATTTCCCCCTCCAGGTGTGAAATGGGTTAATTAAACATCAATTGCACAGATTGTGTTCTTGTTATTTTTTATTTGAATGTTTCTGCTGTGTTTCTATTTTTATGTAAAATCACTTTGTGAGTTCTCCCTGCGAGAGCGCACACACACACACACACACACAGGTTATGTGAATTTATAGTCAGACACTTGTTTATATGCTGCTTGCGTTTTTTGCATTCCTAGATGGGATGAGAATGTAGAATTGTTATTTTGATGTTATCTCTCCTAATGGAATGGAGAATTGTTATTTTGATGTTATCTCTCCTCTAATGGTACCAACATCAATACAACATGGAAATGGGGACAGAATCTTGCTCAAGCTCAAATGGGTCTGAGAGGCTAAATGTCATCAGATGGTGGTTCCGTGGCTCAAATGGGTCTGAGATGCTAAATGTCATCAGATGGTGGTTCCGTGGCTCAAATGGGTCTGAGAGGCTAAATGTCATCAGATGGTGGTTCTGTGGCTCAAATGGGTCTGAGGCTAAATGTCATCAGATGGTGGTTCCGTGGCTCAAATGGGTCTGAGAGGCTAAATGTCATCAGATGGTGGTTCCGTGGCTCAAATGGGTCTGAGAGGCTAAATGTCATCAGATGGTGGTTCCGTGGCTCAAATGGGTCTGAGAGGCTAAATGTCATCAGATGGTGGTTCCGTGGCTCAAATGGGTCTGAGAGGCTAAATGTCATCAGATGGTGGTTCCGTGGCTCAAATGGGTCTGAGAGGCTAAATGTCATCAGATGGTGGTTCCGTGGCTCAAATGGGTCTGAGAGGCTAAATGTCATCAGATGGTGGTTCCGTGGCTCAAATGGGTCTGAGAGGCTAAATGTCATCAGATGGTGGTTCCGTGGCTCAAATGCCCAATGAATACATGGGCCTTGAAGCTTTAAGATGCCACATGGTGTCAGAGGATCTTAAGAGTTCTGCACGGGTTAGCTTTGCAACTGCAAAACAGCATCACGGTTCCTTCAATTACAACACCCCCCCCCCCCCCCCCCCCCCCCCCCAATAATGTCAATATACATGCGTATTATTATCATGCCCATGATTTGACACCCTTGCTAAAGGTCAAGTGTGGTTTTCCTAAATTAAACCCATAATGCCATAAGGGAGATCATCCCCTCTGTGAGGACGACCCAATCTATACGTCAATGAGCGAGTCGGATAGGAAGGAGGGGGGGGCGGTGGGACGGAGGGAGGCGGGCGGTGGGACGGAGGGAGGCGGGCGGTGGGACGGAGGGAGGCGGGCGGTGGAAACCCTGAGGCGAAATGGACATAGTGGCCGAATGAAGGTATTGCAGCCTCATGGCCCCAAACACATGAACGCGCTGGTCCGTTGACTATCATTGTGCACGTTCACGACGGCAGCACGCTCGTGCGCGTTCAACGGCAGCGCGTTCATGCGTTTGTGGGGCCAATCCATCCCAGAATGCTCGCTGTTCCTATACCCGGAAGGAGGAGTGAAATCGCCCTCATGCGCTTTTGAGCAACTTATAATGCAAGTGGATGGGAGGAGAACTCGGGTGTCATCTCTATTCATATATATACTCTAAGGGTGGGACGGAGGGAGGGAGGCGGGCGGTGGGAGTCGTGGGACGAGGCGTAAATGAAGCGTGTAACAGGGTCTGCTTATGGTATCCGATACCTTCACCCCTGCCAGTAATTACACTGTAGCGAGCGCGCCGTAGCATCTCGTTTGAAATCGAGACCATTTCCTGTCAAGAGGATAACAGGCCGCTGTGCCAGATGGTTTTGTGTAGTGTGTGTGTGTGTGTGTGTGTGTGAGCGCACACGCCCTGGCTGCATGTGCCACACTTCAATAGTAAGCGCCCAGCACAAAGGTGGAGGAGCGTTGTAGTCGAGCCCACCTAAAGCCAGTCCAGGTTAAGACCAAGTCAAAGGGGCCCCGACCAAAATACATTTTAGTCGACTAAATCAACTGTAAAACTAAAATAGAAATGTGCCGCCAAAAACAACACTGCGTTGTTATTGTCTGACTGTGGAGGTCTTTGTGTTTGTTCCCCTGACGCAGGATGAGAGAACCATTCACACAGAACAGAAGCACAGGGGCTCTACTTCTGATGGTGTGTCTGCTCACTCTCTGGGAGATGTCCGTACCGACGCAAGGCAGAGGTGAGCACCACCCTTACACCGCCCCTACACCATCATTACACCATCTGGTTAGTATGTCTCCCTATAGGGAGGTCCTCGAGGCACGTCCCACTGGGAGGAGACCCCGGGGCAGACCGAGGATGAGATGGAGGGATTACATCGACTCACTGGCCTTGGAACGCCTCGGGATCCCCCCAGGAGGAAGTCACTAATGTTGCTCTGGAGGAGAGGGAAGTCTGGGAGCTGTTGCCCCCACGACCCGACTACGGATAAGCGGTTGAAGATGGATGGATGGATGGATGACACACATTCTGCTCCACGGGATCACGTTCACAGAGTTACAGTTAGGCCTACACATGTACAGTACTGTACAGTATGTGGGATTGGTTTGAAGCGGCTATTTTGAGGCAAATATAAAGAAGTCAAAGCGCCGCTCCACGCGTCTCATTACGAGTGTTGTCAGGGCCGGGGGAGATCTATTATGGCAACTCAGCAACATTACAAGAGCGTGTGTGTGTGTGTGTGTGTGTGTGTGCGTTCATGCGTGCGTGCCTGCCTCAGGTAATTGGTAGTGTACATGGGTTGGTCTCGCGGGCGCACATGAGGAACAGGACGGACATATCTGAGAGACATGAGAAAACACAGCTGTCCGCGTGTCGTCCACCAATTACACGCCAGGGATATGGGGGGGGGGGGGCTTTGACGTGTGCACGCCTTTTGATTGGCAGCGATCCTCGGCTCGACGTTTTGGGCAGCCTGGGCTGGATGATCAGAATAATCTCACACACACATTCATTCATTCAGTATAGCCCTAATTTCCCCCGGGTCTTATTTCTGTTGCCGTAAAAAAAAAAAAAACGTTATCATTCAGGGAAATGAAATGAAACCCTGCGGAACACACATCGACGATTGAGAGAATCTAAATATTTTTCCAGAAAACACTGGCAAAGAGAGTACTGCACTGTACTGTACTGTACTGTACTGTACGCCTTTGGGAAAAGTGGGGAAATTGATTTGCAGATCAGCCCACATCACTTCTATAACTGATTTACATCCGTGGGAAGAAAAGGCAGCCGCGTTCTTATTTTAAATCATCAAAAGCTCGCTTTTCCTTCTCTTTGACGACTGCGTGGGCGTCGCCGCGTCGTGCCTCATTTGATTTCCCGTGTTGTGAGAAAAGAGGCACGTCGTCCCCGTTCAGTTAATGCCACTGCAGGCATGTGTCACAGCATGTGTCCATGCAGCGGCTTCAGACGGGGTATACATTCCCTACTTCTTGCTGTATTTCACATTATACATACATACATATACAGTATTCATTATTGTATGGGGCGGTATTGCAGTCACTGTACCGCACTGTTGTGACGAAAAGAGAGTTGGGCCAGAAGGCAAAGCTCTCTGTCTACCGCGCAATCTTCGTTCCTACTCTCACCTATATTATGGTCATGAAGTGTGGGGTCATGACTGAAAGAATACAAGCGGCCCGAAATTTATTTTCTTCGACGGGTGGCTGGCATTTCCATTAGAGATAGGGTGAGAAGTTCAGTCACACGAGAGAGACTCGGAGTAGAACCGCCAGCTTAGGTGGTTCGGGGCCTCTGGTTAGGATGCCTCTCGGGCGTCTCCCTAGGGAGGTCCTCGATGCACGGGAGGAGACCTCGGGGCAGACCAAGGACCACGTCCCACTGGGAGGAGACCCCGGGGCAGACCAAGGATCACGTCCCACTGGGAGGAGACCCCGGGGAAGACCAAGGACCACGTCCCACTGGGAGGAGACCCCGGGGCAGACCCCGGGGCAGACCAAGGACCACGTCCCACTGGGAGGAGACCCCGGGCCAGACCAAGGCGCAGTTGGAGGAAACACATCGACTCACTGGCCTTGGAACGTCTCGGGATCCCCCCAGGAGGAAGTCACTAATGTCAGGCATGCAAACAGGCCCAAGGTGAAAAAGGTGACAGTGTGCGGGGCCGACGCTGTGCCGCGGCGCAAATCTTTTGAGCGTTTATCAGTACTAAACCCACTTTTTTGGGGGGGGGGTCGTGGGGGACAGTATATACTGCACTTAAGAGTCATCAGCACAAATCTATTACTCTCAGTATGTAGAAAGATGTTCAAATGAATTACTTCCTGTACTGTACTAGCCCTCCTCCCCGGCCTGTGTGTCTGTGTTAGGCTGTGCAACAGTGACACTTGGTGATGAACAAATGCTATAACGCTATGTTCGTGCTCGGACACAGCCAGGGACACAGGGACACAGCCAGGGAGAGACCCAATGCCACAGGGACACAGCCAGGGACAGACCCAATGCCACAGGGACACAGCCAGGGACAGACCCAATGCCACAGGGACACAGCCAGGGACAGACCCAATGACACAGGGACACAGCCAGGGACAGACCCAATGACACAGGGACACAGCCAGGGACAGACCCAATGACACAGGGACACAGCCAGGGACAGACCCAATGACACAGGGACAGACCCAATGACACAGGGACACAGCCAGGGACAGACCCAATGACACAGGGACACAGCCAGGGACAGACCCAATGCCACAGGGACACAGCCAGGGACACAGCCAGGAACAGACCCAATGACACAGCCAGGGACACAGCCACACACACATACTGTAGCTGTCTATAGTGTGGTTGAGTGAATGAATGGAGAAAATTGTCATATCTCGGCTTTTTGTCCTACACAATCCTACACATTCATTGTCACAAAAATGACAATGAATGGATGATGTATGATTATAAGAGTGCCGCTCACTTCACACGGGTGTGATTAAAAAAAAAAACAGGTCCAGCACTCGCACTCCCATCTCAAAATCCCTTACAGTTACACTCTTCACATCATCATCACATCAAATTATATTCACTGGCAAAATAATAAATTATAATACAAATAAAATGTTTACTTCAATATTTTAGCCTTAGTCAATTTAAGACATGTAGAGTAACATCCTCTCCTTATTCAACAGTAGCTGCATGTTTTCTTTTTTAATATATCCATTTAGTATAAGCCCTGGGGGGGGGGGGGTGTAGTACTACAAGTTCTATGTATCAAGAGTTTTATTTATTTACTCACACTCGCACGCACGCACACACACACACACACACACACACACACACACAGCGAGAGAAACTGATGCCGGCGTGTCCACACCACAGACAGTATAACGTAAGGTGCTAACGTTGCTAATGCTAACTAGTAGCAACTTAACTATGGGACTGACTGGCGAGTCACACAGTCTGTCCCAACTCCCGCCGAGTCCCGAGTCCACACAAGCGGAGCGACCAGCGGCGGCGCACATCATGCCGCCCAGATGCAAGCAGAAATATCGTTCAGAATCATTAGTGATCGACTCACGAGACTAGTCCGTCAGTCTCGTCAGATAATTCTCCGGGCAGCGGGCTCGGGCTCCACCCCCACCCCCACCCACAGACCCCCTCACCCCCCCCCAAACATTTTTTTAACGGATTTGCATGAATCACACAGGTCCTATATTTGGGATAAAAACGGCGATTTTCGCCGAAAAGCTACACTTTTGCATGCCTGTAATGTGAGAGAGAAGTCTGGGAGCTCTCCGGTGGACCCCATTCGTTCTTCTGATAGAGATTTACCAAAAAATATATTTCAATTTCAATCAATCCGAGGATCCTGCATGGTGAATCATGACCATAAATAAAACATTTGATTCCGTGTCTGGATCGATGCAACCAGAAAATCGTCACCACTGCTATGCCCAATAGTACACTCTATACTTTTGTTTTATGCACCCTAATGTCATTTTATGATTTCAGAAGTGTGATGCGTTCTGTGCAAAGCACACTGAATTGCCTTGCTGTTGAAATACAACTGATATCATATCATATCATATAGTACTTCACACTGCAATTTGTCTTGCGAAGTATGCAGAACACATACACACACATTTGACATAACACAAAGAACAAGACAATTTACATACATAAAGCCATGAAGACAAGAGCAATATCCAGCACCTAGATTACCCCGTGGCAGGCTCACTATAGTCACAGTCACCCCCAAAGGCTCATTGTAAGCCAGGAGGAAAACGCTGCTATATACCAAGGATGACAAATCATATGATTTGAGGTGAAAATGTGTTCACAGCATTTACACCGACCAATTCTAAACGTTTCATCGCAGTGTGAATACAGGAGAGAATATTAATTACCTTTTCTTGTGACCGTCTTCCAACCGCTTATCCGTAGTCAGGTCGCGGGGGCAACGGCTCCACCAGACAGCTCCAGACATCCCCACTCCTCCAGAGCAACATTAATAGTGACTTCCTCCTGGGGGGATCCCGAGACGTTCCAAGGCCAGTGAGTCGATGTAATCCCTCCATCTCATCCTCGGTCTGCCCCGGGGGTCTCCTCCCAGTGGGACGTGCCTCGAGGACCTCCCTATAAGGAGACGCTCGAGAGACATCCTAACCAGATGCCCCGAAACAACTCTGTAAAAAAGAAGAAAAGAAAAAGGAAACGGTCACGATGTGTTGAATGTCAAACTGACGACTGCGATGACGTGCTTGCTTTGCGTGCTTTCAAGTCGTCGACTAAAACTTTGATTAAAGTTAGTGGAGAAGTGATCAATTTATGTTTGGTATATAGGCTATATAGCCCCCCCTATTGGACCATACCAAACCTGAATTGTTTCCACAATTTCACCTGATGAAGGCCGTTGCTGTTGGAGCAAAGCCTGTGTGCGGACCACTTCTCTGTTGTTTCCACAATGTATACCAGTTAATTTCCAGATGTCCAGACATTACAATTCATGTACACATTATGTGTACATGAATTGTACTCTTCCCTGGGCCCCTACCTGGGCCCAGGGAATGATTCCCCGTTCATTTTCCTCATAGACATTTCAAAAAGTATTTATTTAAAGACCTTTAAGGCTCGTACAAAGCCAACTGGAGTTGTGACAAATCATGACAACAAACACAATTTCTCGGGCCGAGCAAATAATTAGAGAGAAGAAGAAAACGGCATAAACACTTTTTTTCTTGTTTTTCTTCTTTGTAAATATTTGTTTGATCCAAAATATTGTGTTTGTTGTCATGATTTGTCACAACTCGAGCTTGGCTTTGTACGAGGCTTAAAAGGTCTTTAAATAAATACTTTTTTAAATGTCTAAACATCATAATTAGAGTACTTTTCCGTTTCCCACTTTAAACAAAACCAATGTTGGCCTAGTGTTCCCTGTGCACAAACCCACCGTTGGTAGTTGCTCCCTACACTGGAGCCAACAATCAATCATCAATAATATATAAAGTCAAACAAGAAATACCCGACGCAGCGCGACGTGTTGTGAGCTTGTAGATCTGCTATTGTGAGCTTGTAGAGTGCCCTCTCGAACACACTCTGCACGTCCATGAAGTGGTCAGTGAGGTCTAGCTAAAACAGACTTCGATTAAAGTATGTTTTGTAATAATACTCGTAACCAAAGTAACATGTAAAAAAATATATAATAATAAATAATAGTAAGTAGTTGTAAGTTGTCAAGTAAAAGAACAATATTTGGATCAGATTTTTGATTGATTGATTGAAGTATGTATTAACAGTTTGCAGAATTACAGCACATTTCAAGCACAACTGAAAAAAAAAAAAAAAACGTTAACTGTGGACGACACCATAAAGCATTACACTTGTTTACAATAGGGTCCACCTTGTTCAATTCATCAGAAAGATATACAAGATAGTGTAGAAGTAGAAGTAAAAGTATTGGAAAATTGGAAATACTCCAGTAAAGTACAAATACCGGTAAATATACTGTAGACGGCGCGCTACGCATTTGGATATATGAATGAATATAAATTCCATCTGTGTCCCCCGTCCGTCCGTCCGTCCCAGCTCCTTTTTTTGTAACAATAACTACATTCTTTGTGTTGTGATCTTCAAAGGTTATGCCGTGTACAATTGCCAGTCCATGACTATGAATATATCACATTTGAACAAGGCAGGTATGACTTAAAGAAAGAACTGTATATGACTTGACGTACAGTGACTACATTAACGTTGTTCAAAGTTCAGCTTCATTCCTGTCAAGTTCATTTCCTGCACAACTCCAAAATAATAGAGATACAACTCATTATTATTATTATTATTATTAAAAGAATAGAGATACAACTCAAGATTTCCAACTATCCAACTTTTTATTTTCCAACTTTGTTGCTTTTGAGCTGTTGGCTTCATTATTTTGTTGATTAGTTGGTTCATAAATCATTTTGTTGATTAGTTGGTTCATAAATAATGTATAGGTTGTAAACCTTTGAAGACAGACAACAGAAGGTTAACAATAACAACAATGCCAAATAACAAAAGTTGGATAGTTGGAAATCTTGAGTTGTCCGACTCTAGTCCTTTGGAGTTGAACAGGAAATGAACTTGACAGTTGTAAACCATTGGCATCTTTGGGTAGTCTCGCGATTTCCAAACGCATCATCATACAGTCTGGGCCAACGGACGTGCTGTTATGAGTAAAATATAAACGCATCATCATACAGTCTGGGCCAACGGACGTGCTGTTATGAGTAAAATATAAATGCTTCATCATACAGTCTGGGCCAACGGACGTGCTGTTATGAGTAAAATATAAATGCTTCATCATACAGTCTGGGCCAACGGACGTGCTGTTATGAGTAAAATATAAACGCATCATCATACAGTCTGGGCCAACGGACGTGCTGTTATGAGTAAAATATAAATGCTTCATCATACAGTCTGGGCCAACGGACGTGCTGTTATGAGTAAAATATAAACGCATCATCATACAGTCTGGGCCAACGGACGTGCTGTTATGAGTAAAATATAAACGCATCATCATACAGTCTGGGCCAACGGACGTGCTGTTATGAGTAAAATATAAATGCTTTATCATACAGTCTGGGCCAACGGACGTGCTGTTATGAGTAAAATATAAATGCTTCATCATACAGTCTGGGCCAACGGACGTGCTGTTATGAGTAAAATATAAATGCATCATCATACAGTCTGGGCCAACGGACGTGCTGTTATGAGTAAAATATAAATGCTTCATCATACAGTCTGGGCCAACGGACGTGCTGTTATGAGTAAAATATAAATGCTTCATCATACAGTCTGGGCCAACGGACGTGCTGTTATGAGTAAAATATAAATGCTTCATCATACAGTCTGGGCCAACGGACGTGCTGTTATGAGTAAAATATAAATGCTTCATCATACAGTCTGGGCCAACGAGCCGTAATGCGTAAGCAATAAAGCGGAAATGGAGCCTCCTCGCCACTTCCGTTTCGTCTTTACAGTCGCGCACGTTTATCCTAATATAAATAGAAATCATCTCAGCATAAATAGCTTGTTGCTTAGCAGAAAAGGAAATAAAAAAAATAAGCTCTAATGATATTTTAAAATATATTTCCGTAAACGGAAATGGCAGCTACCTTACTCAGCTCATGGGGGCTGTAGTCCCAGACTCTATATACTGCAGCATTCGGAGATTGTGGAATAGTTGTCTGGCTACGAGAGACTAATCTTTGGGCTGAACTCCTGAAATAACTTGTGGCGTCAGTAGTCTGTGTGTGTCTCTCTCTCTCTCTCTGCTTTCTGATTGTTTGAATGGCCTTTTAAAGTCTCCAGGTGATCTTAATGAGCAGCGGCCATTTTTCTGTTGCACTCTGGGAAGTGTAGTTTCTTTTTGGGATGCCAAGCAAAAGCTCCACTACTGAGGTTTGACTCAACAATTCCAATATATGTTAACATAAAGGAACCGTGCTGAGATGATGGAGCATTTCATTAAATGTGTGATATCACACACACACACACACACACCTCGTGCATTACATTCATTAAACTCAATCAAAGCTAAAATATTTCTGATGGCTAAAACATGACTAAACATTTTATCCAAAGGACAATGACTAACACAAAATTTGCCAACACTGGGCTACTATGGTGGAGAGTTCAAGAGTTAGAGATAAACGCTAGGATTTCACATCATGAATGAATGAATCAATCAATCACTCAATCAATCAATCAATCAAACGACTTCCCTCTCTCAGTGCACCATGTGATGACGGGCACCTGCGAGGTGGTGGCGCTGCACCGCTGCTGCAACAAGAACAAGATCGAGGAGCGCTCGCAGACCGTCAAGTGTTCCTGCTTCCCCGGACAGGTGGCGGGCACCACCCGCGCTGCCCCCTCCTGTGTGGATGGTACGTTCCTCCTCTCCTCTCCTCTCCTCCACAGTGTAACACTGTGTCTCCCCTCCCCTCCTCTCCTCTCCTCCACAGTGTAACACTGTCTCCTCTCCTCTCCTCTCCTCCACAGTGTAACACTGTGTCTCCCCTCCTCTCCTTTCCTCCACAGTGTAACACTGTGTCTCCCCTCCTCTCCTCTCCTCCACAGTGTAACACTGTGTCTCCTCTCCTCTCCTCTCCTCTCCAGTGTAACACTGTGTCTCCCCTCCCCTCCTCTCATCTCCTCTCCTCCATAGTGTAACACTGTGTCTCCTCTCCTCTCCTCTCCAGTGTAACACTGTCTCCTCTCATCTCCTCTCCTCCACAGTGTAACACTGTCTCCTCTCCTCTCCTCTCCTCCACAGTGTAACACTGTGTCTCCTCTCCTCTCCTCTCCAGTGTAACACTGTCTCCTCTCCTCTCCTCCACAGTGTAACACTGTCTCCTCTCCTCTCCTCCACAGTGTAACACTGTCTCCTCTCCTCTCCAGTGTAACACTGTGTCTCTCCTCTCCCAGCCTCCATAGTGGAACACTGTCTCCTCTCCTCTCCTCCATAGTGTAACACAGTCTCCTCTCCTCTCCTCTCCTCCATAGTGTAACACTGTGTCTCTCCTCTCCTCTCCCAGCCTCCATAGTGGAACAGCGGTGGTGGTGTCAGATGCACCCGTGCCTCGACGGTGAAGAGTGTAAAGTTCTCCCTGATCTGAAAGGCTGGAGCTGTGCCACCGGGAACAAGATCAAAACCACAAAGGTACACTTTTATACATACCGTAGTATCAAGTATACCCTTTTCATATCAACGCCCCAGGCGAGTGTTCACTGGTTACTATGTGACTTTTATATACCGTAGTATCAAGAGCCCTTTCCATATCAACGCCCCAGGCGAGTGTTCACTGGTTACTATATGTCACTTCAAAAGCGTAATTTAGTTTCTTTTAGACCAACATGTTTTTGCCATGTGCAGCATGGACGATTACATGTATTTCTTGATCGCCTATTGTCTTGATTGTTTAAACATGACATCATGCTCCATAACAGGCTTGATAAGCCCAAAGCTTATTGATAACAGGTAGTCAATAAGCTTGTTATCAGATTTTTTTCGAGCTCCATCCCTACCGGCTCTGCACTCCATGTAGATCAGTGTTGTTTTTGGCAGCAAATTTCTATTTTAGTTTTAGTCATAGTCTCTTGAATAGTTTTCACTTAGTTTTAGTCACATTTTAGTCACCTGGAATGTATTAGTGTTAGTCTAGATTTTAGTCGATTAAATCTACAGGTGATTTAGTCGACTAAAATGTATTTTGGCCGGCCTTGTTGCCGTCATAATGACTTATTTTACACTTGCTGGCGACGCGTTGTGAGCTTGTAGATCTTGTAGATCTGCTATTTTCAGCATGTAAGTGGATCTGTTGTCCACTAGTCCCTTCCTAACATTTTAGTCTAGTTTTTATTTGTTGACGAAATTTTCAGTATATTTAGTCTTAGTTTTAGTCACCATAGCATAGTTTTCATTTAGTTTTCTTCAGTGGAAAAAGGTAGCCGACGAACATTTTTCGTCTTAGTTTTAGTCGACGAAAACAACACTGATGTAGACCTTCAGTCAAGGTCGAAGCGCTCCAACTCCTTCCATTTCTCTCCCCCTAGCCCATTAACGAAGACCTGCTAATGGTCGGCCCCCAGAGGAGGGCCTGTTTTGTTTCGGGACAAGCCTGGCGTGCGTGTGTGTGTCTCCTCAGCACTCTGCTCTCTCTCTCTCTCCAGCCGGTGTGAGCGAGCACCCAAAAACTGGCAAATTACTCACTCCAATTACTTTAGCTTTTAACGTGGAAACGTGAAACCTGTAGTTAAGTATCCGTCCGTCCCCAGGCCTGGCCCGGGCAGGGCCGGGCCTTGTGGCCCGTGGCCCGCGGGCAGCGTTATGACGACCCCTAGACTTTGACTCCTCATGCCTCCTCCTCGATCTTCCTTCCAACAACGTACTTAATTATTTAGACTGCCCACACCGACCGCCACACCTGCTGCCCGGAGGAGCCCTGGAGCCACGAGAGGACCGATCGATGCAGGGACTCGGAGGCACCTCACAGAGGAACGAACGCTGCTGCTTCTGGTTTCTCAACGTTAGCCCGTTGAGACCGGAGAAGACTTGAACCACTTCAAACCATTATTTTATACTTTGGGGGGCTTTAAAAAAAAAAGCAAGCTCATAGCGCGGCACTGAGTGCTGCGTTGTGAGCTTGTATATAGGTCTATGTTTTTGGAAAACAAAAGTCATGAAAATGTGTGCCAATCTCTGAATGTATTTAATTTTTTAAAGGGAACATTTTTTAAGTCAAATCTTTCCTTCTGGACTTAGGGCCCCATATTTTCAGATGGGGGTCCGTGGCCGAACACGTCTCATTTCGGGGTGGTCCATGACATGAACAAGTTTGAGCACGCACTTATACGTTTAAAAGTTACAGTAGAAGACGTTTAGTAGAATGAGGTCTCAGTGTGTTAGCGTGTGTGGCCATCGTTTCATCCGCCCGTATATATTGACGGACTCATCAAAGCGTATAGTAATAAGTATCGTTATCATTATAGCACGTGCTAATTTCTGCCCCGTATGAAACCTAAAACGTGTGTCCTTTCCCCCTTCCTCTCCCTCCCTGTCACGTCGGTTATATCGTCGGACCAAACGACCGGAAAAAGATCTCAGCGGACGAGCAGCAGCTTTGGTAACCCTCCTTGATGCCACCGGTCGGGACCACGGTAATGTATATGCACCCCCTCCCCCCCATGCAGTGGTCGAAAAATTACTACTTAAGTCAGGGGTTCTCAACCCGTGTTTCGCGACCCCTCGGGAGGTCACCAAATTATTTAAAAAAAAATAAAAATAAATTATATTATTATAATTATTATTATTTTGCAACTGATTTTGAAATTAAGAGTTTACATAGTAAAAGTAGCCTACCAATAGCAATGTACTACTACTCCATTGCAAGTATAAAAGTTCGGAATTAAAGTAAAAGTACAAAAGTATTGGCATCAAAATGTATACTAAAAGTAGTCTAAAGAAAAAGTACTCATTATGCAGAATGTCTCATTTCAAAATTTTCAAATGTCTAAAAATATTTTGAAAATAGCCGATCTACGAGCTCACAATGCGTCGACACATTGTGAGCTTGTAGATCGGCTATTTTCAAATGGCCGAAATGTATATAGGGTAGTATAACTAAAGTTTTCATGAACCCTTCTGGGGACGGGGGGACAAACATTATGTGAAAATAGAAGATCTACAAGCTCACGAGGCGTGACGCCGTGTGTGCAGATTCATCGTACAGTGCACACGGTGTGATTTGGTGTCTGTGTTACAGGAGGACGGAGGGGATGAGAGCAACGCCAAGGACATTTCTGTAAATAAGAGGCTTTCCTTTACTCTGGATTACAACTAATCAGAGTCTCTGAGTCCGTCCGTTTGGAGGAAGGGACGTCTGGACAGTCTACCGATATGACTGGTCAACCGGCCTGTCCATCAGGGCCTGTCCATCAGGGATTGGTCAACCGGCCTGTCCATCAGGGACAGTTGTTCACAGCGTGTCTTTTCCGGCACTAATCGATTCAATCCAATGGAGATTTATTGGCATGAGAAAAACAAACGTTTACGTTGCCTCCGATTGGCCTATGGAGGCGTCTATGTCTGTGGAGATACAGACACCCCAGAGCTGACGGAGGCGTCTACCTTTCTACAGAATGTCTATGATAGACATCTACCTTTCTATGGATACAACTGGTCAATCGGTGGTCTGGGACTTTTTTCTCCTATATGGAAGCCCACTATACTGTCAGACCCACTGCCTGCCTCGGTGGACCATGTTTGTTTTATTCCTCGGACATTGTAGTGGAATACCACCATCATGGTGACCTTTGCCTATACATTAATTTATAAAGTATATTTATTAGGGAAATGGATTTTTCTCAATGCATCGTTGACTCACAAGCCGAACAGGGGGCCGGTCTGACGGTCAGATGGGTATATGTTGTAAACGTTAACGGATATCCTACAATTAAAGAACGTGTGAAATCTGTTTGAAATGACGATCCGTTGCCGTTTGGCCCTGAACGGACCCGAGGGTGCGAGGACTCACGCAGGGCGAACTGAACCGTAACGTACCGTAGCGTAACGGAATGTTTGTCGGGATCGGCGGACATCAAGCAGGGTGATTTTCAAAGAAATATACAACCATATGAGAGAGCCTAACTATGCCACTTTCTTCATTTATTACATATTGTTGTGTGGAACAATGCACAAATATGACTATGATCTGATTATATGCACATTAAACATTAAAAAAGAAAGATAAGTCCCACAGAATTATCCTTAGGAGCCACAGATGCTGTTTCAGTTTGTGAACTGCTTGCTCAGCCATTTGTCATCTGTTTGGGTTATGATTAGAAGCATCTGTTTGGGTTATGATTAGAAGCATCTGTTTGGGTTATGATTAGAAGCATCTGTTTGGGTTATGATTAGAAGCATCTGTTTGGGTTATGATTAGAAGAAACCGTCTTCCAGTGACATCATCGATGGGGAATACACGCTAATAAAAACTGCAGGCTTTCTAGTCCTGAAATGTTGCAATGTGAAAATGGAAGCCATCGTTCTCACGATAATGAAAATCTAAACATTTTTGTAAAAAAATCTTGTTTAAAAAATAATCTGCCTAAACTAAACTGTCCACAGCCCTCCTATGAGACACAGACTGAGTAGAAAAAAATTGTGACATTTTATCATGATTATTAGTGAGGACCTATTATATGAAGATAGGTTGAAAAGTGGTGAAGTGGTCCTTTAAGTTCAGGTGGATCACCACCCATCAGGCAAACCAGGCATACTTAATGAACTGGTGGGCGTGCCCACATAAAAACAACATTTTAACAAATACTGTACACTATTTAGAAAAAAGTATACCTCCTTATATAACAATAAGACCTGATGATCATGTTTTAGGGTGGGAAAAAATCATGGCACTCCATCTTTAAGTGGTTTAACACAAGCACATGTGTATTCATTCCATAGAGCGTCACAGTCCCGCCCCCAGTGAGTGGCCCGGAAGAGATTTTCCAATTATTATTTTTCTAAATCCTGACAGTTTTCTGAAAAACCTAATGTTTCTGTCAGTGGTTCTCAAACTATTTCATGTCAAAGACCCCCAAAAAATTGGCCGACCCCCATCTGAAAATATGTACTTCCAGGGACCCCCCCCCCAGAAGTAAAGATATGAGTTAAAAACGTTTGCTCTGAAAGAATATAGCACGGCACTCGATGCCGCGCTATGAGCTTGTACATCTGCTAATTTCCAATAGCTAAAGTATAACATAATGCTTGAAACACCAAGAGGGGTTTCCTGTCTAGAATGGATTAAAGACCCCTAAGCCTCGGACAAAGCCAACTCGGATGGTGACAAATCATGACAATAAACACAACCTTTTGGTGTTTTAACTAAGCATTATGTTATACTTTAGCTATTGAAAAATAGCAGACCTACAAGCTCAAAGCGCGCCACTGAGCTTGTAGGTCTGCTATTTTTGAAAAATTGTGAAAATGCGGCACAAATCTTTGAATATATATTATTTCAGAAGACTTTTTTTAAATTTCGACGTCACGTCTAAAATGTCTTTAAATAAATACTTTCTGAAACATCTATGGGGAAATTATCTTCCAGGCCGCTCATTGTGGGCGGGGCTGCGACTCTCTATGTCTCTCAGAGCAGGGCTGTCACGATTACAACATTTAAATTGACGATTAATTGTCGCACAAATAATTAAATAATTCCCATGAATGATTTAATTGTGTTTTTTGCATTGAACATTGGTACGTTATAATTTGTATTTCCGTTTACCTTTTAGGCTTCGTATAGTCACAAATTACACATCAGGGCTTAAACAGGCTGTACAAAGAATTCACTGAAACATTTAATAATTATTACTTTCCAAAAACAAAAATTGTGGAAATACTTCATATACAAGCTTAAAAATGACGTGTTGTAAAGCTTGTAGATCAACTATTTCTGATATTTTTGAAACGTGAAAATGTATCGGACATATTTTAACATGGAAACGATTGACTATTGAGCAAAAAATGTTTTACGATCGTCTCAAATAATTGCGATTAGGCGATGATGTAATAAGTGTGACTCAGAGTCAATAATGCTTTCGACACTATCGTTTACTAACGGTTCAACTTGGACTCGTCAAACCCATTTCAGTTAAGTGATGCTGACCTTGATCTGTGCAAGTGATAGCAACTTAAAACAATAAACGTATGGTTATGTGTAACTGAAGTGTCTTTCAATCTACGCCTCTTCTATGCTATCAAACAAAGAATTCACTACAAAATCCTGCTCACCACCTACAAAGCTCTCAATAACCTGGCTCCCCCCTACCTCTCCGATCTTCTCGAACCATATTATATGTCATATTATAAGTCCCCCCCCTGCTCCCTCAGGTCCAGTGAAGCCAACCTCCTGAAGGTCCGCAAGGCCAAGTACCGCATCTGGGGGGACAGGGCCTTCTATGTTTCGGCCCCCAAACTCTGGAATGAACTCCCTAACCATCTCAGAGTTGCTCCCTCTCTCCTCTCTTTCAAAACCTCACTCAAAACCCACCTCTTCAGGATAGATTTCCACAGCTAAGGTCTCGTTTATTTCCGTACTGTTGTTGTATCTGTTATGTTTTGCTTTGGGTTTTTTTTCTTAATAAAGTCTGTTCCTAGTGTTCCCATGTAAAGCACTTTGGGTATTTAGAAAAGCGCTATATAAATTTGAGCTATTATTATTTATTTATCAAGGAGCCTCTGCAGTTGAGAACATCACACCTGTGTGAAGTGAGCGGTGCAACAGTACCGTGTGGGGGTCCCTGCAACATCCAGACCCCCAGGAACACGCCGGGGGGGGGGGGGGGGGGGGGGTTTCGTGTCCGAAACAGTCTAGAAATGACAGAGTTACAGTGTTGCAGCTGTGTTTTAAGCATTATTTTAGCTACTTTAGCCATTGAAAAATCGTGAAAATGTTGCGCAACTCTTTGAATTTATATTCTTTCAGAGCGAACAATTTTAACTCAAATCTTTGCTTCTGGGAGGGGGGGTCCCTGGAACAACATAATTTCAGATGGGGGTCGGCGGCCAATTACATATATTTTTGGGGGTCTGTGACATGAAAACGTTTGAGAACCACTGACATGGAAACATAGGTTTTTCTGAAAACTGTCGTGATTTAGAAGACGGCATTCGTAGAATCGTCCTCCTCAGGTCTAAATGGGTTAAATTGCAACTTTGTCAATACTGTTCAGAATTATGTTGCTGAGATATCACTATTTTCTTCCACTGAGGACAGTGAGAGATGGATGTATATCTCTAGTCCTGGGAGCCGGGCTTATTAAAAAAAAAACACACACTCACTCATAAAGTCATAAAGGGACTTACCAGAAACAAAGCAATTTGGATCCCAAATGATAGTTTCGAGTGAACCTTATTGGTTTGTATTGTTTTTTCAGATGTATATTATATATTCCTGACTTTCAAATCAAACTTTGATTGTTTTGCTTTCATTAGATTACAACTATACACAAACACTGCACTAACAGAATCACTGCAGGACTGGCGGCGCATTGCAGTAACATCTAGATCTTGTTGAGTTGAAGAAACTCGGATAGATATTATACAAATACACACATTAGACTCACAATCACAAACGCAAATGCCGATCCGAGGGAACGTCCCACTGAGAGGGTACCCCGGGGCAGACCAAGGCGCAGGTGGAGGAAACACATCGACTCACTGGCCTTGGAACGCCTCGGGATCGCCCCAGGAGGAAGTCACTAATGTTCCTCTCCATGGTGGAGCCGTTGCCCCCGCGACCCGACTACGGATAAGAGGCGTGCGCCTCACCTCTGGATGAAGCTGGCGGATGACTGTCAAACACTCCTTCAGTCATATTAGGATCAGGTTGATCTATGGGGACAATCACAGTGTGATGGTTTTCCCACTCCGGTCCCCCGCCATCCCTGGGCTCATACCATCGGTCAGAGAGCATTAACCTCACCATATTTGCTTTGCTTAACACTGTTGTGCACCAGTTTCTTTAATAGACCGAGTGACATCACCAACCTCTACATCGCTGTAGCTCAACCAATAGGTGACGTCCAAACCAAGCGGGTCAGACATTGGTGACACCACATCACAGATGAGAAAAGTGAAGACGGAAAAGTGAGGTCAAATTGTGATTGGCCACAATGAGATGATATATTGTGATAAGATAAGAGAGCCCCGCCCCTCCACCTCACAAGGGTGCTATCGTTGACAGCTTAAACACAACTCTTCTTTACTTGCAACATCATCACACTGTAGCTCAAGACTGAAGTAGTCGATCCCAGACAACTCCCCCCCCCCCCCCCCCCCAATCATCACAAAGGCAACACAGGCAATATGCAACGAGCGCAGCACAATCAAACAGCTGTCAGTGAGACATAACAGGGAAGATGCCAAGATTTGCCATCGACAATGAAAGGGGAATACAGGTCAAATGTCTGTACCCACCCGTCTCAATATTTGCCATTGACAATGAACGGAGAAATTACGTCAGAATTCCACTAAATATGACGTAAATTAAACATCAAAAGAATCAACGCAGTTGACATTGAAGGGAAAACGTATGCCATATGTGAACGAGCAAATCAGCTAACCAATCACATGTTGGTGGGAGCGCTTGGCCAATAAGGGACCGCCTTATGTAGCAATGTCAAATGTCCGCTAACATAAATCGATGTTCAAAGCTCTCTGTCGAGCGAGCAATCTTTGTTCCTACTTTCACCTATGGTCATTAAGTGTGGGTCATGACCCAAAGAATAAGGTTGCCCAATGTGCCTGGACCGCTGAGCCACGGCCCAGGCCCACAGTGTCTGGACCGCTGAGCCACGGCCCAGGCCACCTGTCTGCTTGTAGATCGGGTAGATCGGCTACTCTCAAATGGCAGAGATGTACAGCACACAGGGCTGAAGTGGTTAATGTATGTTTTGTAATAATAATAATAATAAAACTCTATCAAGCAACCAGTAACTAAAGCTGTCAAAAAGAAATGTAGTGGAGTAAAAACAAGTACAATATTTGGATCCGAGATGCAGTGCAGAAGTATTGGAAATTAGAAGTAGAAATACCTGATCAACATTGTACTATAAAGTACAGTACTTCAGTAAATGTATACTTAGTACCACCACTGCCTCTCTTACATCTCAGGCAAGAACATGTTATGCAACAAAATGCAGAGTAAAGATCCTGCAAATCCAATAACACAAACAAACCCATGAGGACCGTCAAAGATCGCTTCAAAAATCATTTCCATCCGATTCCGAAATCAATGCCTTCCCGTTGGTCTGTTGATGGATTTTCATACAGGAATACAATGAGGAAATCCTATAGACTACACATGGTTTAGCCTCCGTCAGAATAATTGGAATTCCATTAGGGTGCTTCCATGACTAAACCTTTATTGTTTCAGTAGATAATATACAGCTACAGTGTTGTTTTTGGCATCACATTTCTCTTTAAGTTTTAGTCATAGTCTCTTGAATAGTTTTCATTCAGTTTTGTCACCTGGAATGCTTTAGTGTTAGTGTAGTTTTAGTCGACTAAATACTGTACCACTACCCACTACTGTAGGCTACATTCACAAAGATTGCACGTTTCTGCATATACTGTACATCTTATCCAGATGTGTCCAGAAATATTAATTGCAGATTTAGCCTGTACTGTATATGATACTGAAGCTGATCTCAACACATTTAAAAAAATATAAAAATTAAAAAAACATAATCAGTTCTCAATCAGTCATCACATCTCCACAGCCCCAGTACCAGATCATATGTTACTCTTCTTGATACAGAGACAGTCATGGCAGCAAGACTAACTGTTCAGGAGAGGAGAATCTTTATCTTTTTATTTTATCCAAAATGTATATAGCACAGGCAGACTTCACATACTAACTAGAGCATGTCTGAAATAAATGTCAGAGCTGAAATCGACATGTAAATATGAAATAAATGCTTAAACATGTAGCTAGGTGTAATGTTAGAGACCACAGAAGACATGAAATAAATGCTTAAACATGTAGCTAGGTGTAATGTTAGAGACCACAGAAGACATGTAAATATGAAATAAATGCTTAAACATGTAGCTAGGTGTAATGTTAGAGACCACAGAAGTGAACCTTTCAAACCTGTTTTCTCAACTCACTGTTTCTCTGCATTAGGCTATACTCTATAAGCCATATCTCCAAAACTGGTCGAACCAAACAATGTCAATTTGCTGTGACATAATATAAATTATATTTAAAGATTTGCACGCGTTTTCACGATCTTTCTAAAATGGCCGATCTACAAGCTCGTAGCGTGCCACTTTGTGCCGTGCTATGAGCTTGTAGATCTGCTATTAACAGCTGAACTATAAAATATTGGCTAAAGTGGTTAAACGAAGGCTGTTTTTTGTATCTGCCGTTGTTTTTTGCCCTGTTTTGGTTTTGGACGGCGTTGAAAAACAGTCATGACTGATGACTGCCTTATCATGTGATTATTCCCATTCCAACGACTACATTTCTTGTTCTGCCTGAAGATCAAACTAAATCGAGTGAAAGTGGCAAAACAAATTAAATTAAATTTGATTAGCTCCGTTTGCATCATCAGCGCATGGCATTTTGTTCATGATCTATTTAAAACTTCTACTGCTTTGAATGAGACCATTTAACACTTCTACTGCTTTAAATCAGACCATTTAACACTTATACTGCTTTAAATCAGCACATTTAACACTTCTACTGCTTTAAATCAGACCATTTAACACTTATACTGCTTTAAATCAGCACATTTAAGTACACCCGCTCTATACACTCAGAGCTGAAGCAGTTTTCTTTTTTTAGGAATATTTAACCAAATAACTATAGTACGTTCTGCCATGGTTGGAGTTGGTCTCCCGATACAGTAAATTAGTTTGAAGTAATGAGCAAGCAGACTTAATTTAATGTATATAGGGGGCAGACTTCTGATTTGATGGAATTGGTATCCTGAGTTGACCTGAAAATGTATTTTCTGTTTACCGAGAGCCAGAGAGAGAGAGAGATGAGGGGAGGGAGATATAGGGGGCAGACTTCTGATTTGATGGAATTGGTATCCTGAGTTGACCTAAAAATGTATTGTCTGTTTACCGAGAGCCAGAGAGAGAGAGAGAGAGAGATGAGGGGAGAGAGAGACGCCTCTGTACTTTCTCTGTAAATATATTATAGTATATAGGCCTATACGGTGCCGTTGGAAATATCCAGCCACCAAACCATCTGCGTTGGCAGATGAATAAGCCTCCCCGTGCGTTGACGATTAGGTGTAATATAAAAGGTGCACAAACGCGCCATGACAGGAGTTATATTAAGACAGCCGAGGTCGTGGCGTGACGCCAGGCATCATGACAGCTCCGTCGCACGAGGACAAACGCCGCCACCGAGACCGCGCTAAAGGTCGACGCAGACGTAGCATGCCGTTATAACGGCTGCCTAAATCAGGGCATTTGCGTTCAGCAATCAGTCGCCACTCGCCTGCAGGTGAGAAGGCATTTGGCTGGCTGTCACCCTTAGTCACCTTCATCCCCGCCTAGATCAGCCTTAAGCCGGTGACAGGGGTGGGGGGGGAGGGGAGGGGGTGCTATAACTGTTATCGTCAAGTGCAGACGTGAGTCAGAGAGACACATCGGTACTAGCAAGACGCACAATACCACTGAGCAATGGTCGGCTTTTTTTAGACGGCTAAATGACCGTCTAAAAAAATGGGGTAAAAATAGTTCTTTAACGTTGTTTTAACGTCTATATATAGATCTTGATTAGCCTGGCTAATCAACAAAAAAAACTTTCGTTTTTAGACTATTTTTACCCCATATTTTTTTGCCATTTAGCCGTCTATCCGACTACAAAAATGCTCAGTGGGTAGTTAGAGAGAGAGAGAGAGAGAGAGAGAGAGAGAGATGGTTGGGACCTTGGGAGCTGTGGTATGCGTCTCAGGACTCGTGCATACGTGCGCATCACATGCGTATATTATAATTCTCAGGAGGACTTCTCGAAATGTGCCATATATATATATATATAAAAGCACAGAATAATGTATTTTTTATAATGCAGAAAGATTGAGACTTTCATATAGGCGTTTTTGAGCGAGCTACAATGAAGTAATAATTATGCCAATGACGCAACGCCAATTCAGCATATTTTTCATGTGACATTTTAGTTACGAGAAAAAAAAACCCTTAAAAAAACCTACTGTAAACTCTTCTGTAAACAATGGATAAGGTACAGGAACATTGATTCACCAGCAGTCAGATATACTGTACAAATAACCTTTTGTCGATTCTCAATTATATAGGTCAGGGGTGAGCAACTTTGATGACGGAGAGGGCCACTGTATTTCCACATTTCCTCATTTCCATTAAAAGCTGATCTACAAGCTCAAAACACGTCGGCTATTTTAATTGAAATCCTATTTTCAAATGCCTTTAATTATGTTAACTTTATGAACTAAGTACAAATACATTGGACGTAAAAAAGAGACAACATTTTAATACTACTCATTAATCTAAGTGAACTTAATTGCGCGTTGAGAGCTTGTAGATCAGCTATTTTCGGGGCGCAACCTTGCACCATTTTGGTGTTAGCATGATGTTGTGCTTTAGCTATTTAAAAATAGCAGATCTACAAGCTCATAGCGCACCACCGAGTGGCGCGCTACGAGCTTGTAGGTCTGCTATTTTTGAAAAATCGAAGAGCGACTGCGCATAGAAGACATTTTTATAATCTGATCTCAGGTCAGAATGAAAACTGTCAGGATGTAGAAGACATTTTTAGAATCTGATCTCAGGTCAGAATGGGTCAACTACTGGAGATGTGGTGTATACGGCTGCAGCCGTGCCACGCTCGGGAATCATTTTATTAGTTGATTTGACCCCCCCAATCCAACCCATTTGACCCCCCAATCCAACCCATTTGACCCCCCAATCCGACCCATTTGACCCCCCAATCCAGTGATGCTGAGTGCCAAGCAGGGACCGTTCAGAGCTACAGAGAGCTGAATAGCCTTCAGGGCTCTGTGTGGTTGACATGGCAACTAGAACCTCCAACCCCCGGGAGCAAGTAGACCCTCCAACCCCGGGAGCCCTAGCTGGAACACACACACGCGGGAGTTCTGGGAAGCTGCGGCTGTCAGATATCTGGGCAGAGCCAATCAGGCGTGCTCGCTGTATACGAACCGGCAGGGGAGGAAGAAGCGCGACGCACGTACGCGCACACACACACACACACACACTGTGTGTGTCGTGCGCGTGTACATGCAAGCGCGCACACACACAAAAAGGTTGCCTAGTAGATGTGCAATCATCCAGCCAGTTGACACATCGTTTACACGCCCGTACGCACACGCCCGTATGCTAAAACACACAAACACACACACACACACATATTCACCCTGCCTACCCTGCAGTGAACACTGATCGCACGCAGAGATTTGTTGGTCTGAGACGCCAACTCGCCTCCCTGTTTGACCAGGCGAGGCGGGGTTAAACTGATATCCTCGGGGGGAGCGCGGGGGGGGGGGGGTCGGGGTGGGTGAGTGCCTGGAGGAGCATGCTGTGTGTGTGTGTGTGTGTGTGTTGGGGGGGGGGGGGGGGGGGCGTTGGGGTGACTGGGGTTTCAAGGGATGCAATTAATCTCTATCAGAATGCAACCCCTTTTAGGTGTAATTAGAAATGAGCTCGCCTTACGGCCCCGCGTGCGTTCCAGTGTCCTATAGAGTCGCAGGGCGAAGGGGTGAAGTGTATACTCCGAGACCAAAGGATATAATTTGTCTCGCTAACGAGGATGTTAATATCGATTGGAATGAAAGCAGGCCGGGGGGGGGGGGGGGGGGGGGGAGAGGAGGAGAGGATCAGAATGCGTCCTCTTCGGTCTGCGTTCTCGTCTCTCTCTCCGTATCGATTTCAAATAGTTGACCGAGTCATCACGAGCTTCCAAAACACGGCGTGGATATACACCGTCTCATCTGTGTGCTTAGAGGGCAGTGTTGATTTAGTCGACTAAAACTATGAGACGAAAAATGCCCGTCGACTGTATACCTTTTTCTCCACTGACGAAAACTAAATGGAAACTAAATTAAAACTAAGCTACGATGACTAAAACTAAGACTAAATATACTGATGATTTCGTCAAAAGGAAAACTAGACTAAAATGTTAGGAAGGGACTAGTGGACAAGAGATCCAGCATAAGTCATTTTACACTTGGTTGCATGCTGAAAATAGCCTATCTACAAGCTCACAACATGTCGCGCTGTGACACGTTGCGAGCTTGTAAATCGGCTATTTTCAGCGTAAAAAGGCCCGCCAAAATACTAGATTTAGTCGACTAAAATCCTATAACTAGACTAAAACTAGACTAAACACTAAAATATTCCGGGTGACTAAAATGTGACTAAAACTAAATTAGAAACTAGTCTACAACTAGACTATAGGACTAAACACTAAAAGGTATACAGAAGGTGCATGACTTCTTTCCACTGAAACAATCATGTACTCACAAGTCAGGTAGAACATCTTAGCTAAAGTAAAACTTTAGTTTTTTTCAACCAAGGTTCATGTTTTAGGTTGTTATTGGATAAAGTAAAAGGTGAGGGGTTTTTTTCATTTTAGGGATTTTAGCCGTTTTTGTGGGGCTAAACATGTATTTTTTGTATTATGTATTATGGCGATTTCATTTTTTATTAATAGTCCCACTAGACCCCAAGAAATTACATCTGGCCACAGAAGATCACAGGATCTACTGAATGTGAGGGAGGCCTACTGGGGGGTGTGTCAGGCTCCATATGTCAGTTTGACACATTCAGTAGATCCCGTGATAATTTGAGGCCAGATATAATTTCTTGGGGTCTAGTAGGACTATAGTAAATAATAATAAAAAAAAACTGCTTAGCCCCATTCTCGAATGCCCCCGCCCACGGGCCAAAAACAGCGAATGTTTTTGCTACACATAGTCAGAGAGAATTGTCAGAATAATGTCAAATCTGGGAATACATGTTCTTCACCAATGTGTTTGTAAAGGTGTCTACTAACATGTCCCACATTGGTTTATATTCAACCACCCTATTTATATATAATTAATGCAGTAATGTTCAGCAACAGACTAAAGACAATACATGTTTATATATAATTAATGTAGTAATGTTCAGCAACTACAGACTAAAGACAATACATATTTATATATAATTAATGCAGTAATGTTCAGCAACTACAGACGAAAGACAATAAAAATGTTCATGGAAAATATGAGAATCGTGATCTCAATTCTTCTGGAGGAAAAAAGTCAATATTCACATTTGAGCAAGAATCGTGCAGCGATGTGTGTGCGTGTGTGTGTGTGTGTGTGCAAGCGTGCGTGCATGTGTGTCAACTGATACGTTTCATTTGCAAAAAAGGCGGAGGTGCAAAAAAACAAGACAATTATGTGACATTCGTCGGGTTAAGCGCTGATACAACAGAGCATTTTCAACGGACCTCGGAAAGGTTATTTAATCCATTTTGACCTGAGATCAGATTCTAAAAATGTCTGTTTGAAAATGACAGTTTTCTGAAAAGGCTATGTTTCCATATCAGTCGTTCAATCGATCAAGCGCTATGAGCTTGTAGATCTGCTATTTTTCAATAGCTAAAGCATAACACAATGCCAACACCAAAAGGGGTTCCCGTCCAAAATGGCTTAAATGCAAAAGAGGCCCGGGCGCAGACCCCGTTGGCAATCCATCTCATAAACCTACAAATATTTGATTCATAATCTGCCGGTAATGACTTTTAGCCGTCGGAGAGTCGGGTTTCATCCTAACCTGGTTTTCAGACGGCGCTGGAGGGCTGGTTCCCATCCCTGGAGGGCTGGTTCCCATCCCTGCGGGGGTTAACTGCATAAAGAGAACATTAGGATTGTATAATGAGCACATTTTCTCCAATATAGAATCACATCGTTTAAAAAAGAAATGACTTTCAGGCCAAACGACGTCACAGTGTCCTACGAAAGCACAATACTGCATGCGCTGTGTCTACAGTTGATTTAGTCGACTAAAAGGTTTTTACACTTGCTGAAAATAGCAGATCTACAAGCTCACAAGTATATAAGACTTATAGTGGATCTCTTGTCCACTTGTCCCTTCCTAACATTTTTGTCTAGTTTTTATTTGTTGACGAAATTGTCAGTATATTTAGTGTTAGTTTTAGTCATCATAGCTTAGTTTCCATTTAGTTTCCATCAGTGGAAAAAGGTAGTCGACGAACATTTTTCGTCTTAGTTTTAGTCGACGAAATCTCACACACCCGTCTGTCTGTGCTATTAACTCATTTTGGATAAAAAATATATATAAATAAAAACAGTTTTACCCCCCCTGAACAGTTAGTCTTGACATGACTTAGCCATGACTGTCTCTGTTAAAAAAGAAGAAAAAAAAAGTATAGTATAGTATAGGTCAGTGCACTTCTGGGCATCTGTGTTGTGTGTGGGGGGGGGGGGAAGAGATGTAAATGATATGCCATTGATGTTTTCAATGATAAAACCGCAGGCTGCAACGCGTGGCTTATTTCCTCCCCCGATGGGTTCAATGTGAACCATGATGAGACCAGATTAGGTATCATTAACCAATTCTGGGCAGGAACCCCATTTTGGTGTTAGGGTTAGGCATTATGTTATACTTCAGATCTACAAGCTCATAGCGCGGCTCCGGTTGCTACGAGCTTGTAGGTCTGCTATTTTTGAAGAATCGTGAAAATGTGGCGTAAATCTTTTTGAATATATATTATTTCAGAGCGAACGTTTTTAACTCAAATCCTTGCTTCTGGGAAAAACAACATATTTTCAGATGTGGGGTCAGAGGCCAATTACAAATAATTTTGGGGTTCCTTGACATGGAATTGTATGAGAACCACTGACATAGAAACATGAGGTTTTTCAGAAAACCGTCATGATTTAGAAGACATTTGGAGAATCGTCCTCAGGTCTAAATGGGTTAAAAGGACCACTTCACCACTTTTCAACCTATATCTTCATATAAATCGGTGCTCATTAATGTTCATGTTAAAACGGCAGCATTCTTTCCTACTCGGTCTGTGTCTATAGCCCCTCCTATATACAGGTTTAATGTTTGTGTTGAGGACCCAGATGCAGAACAAGCAGGCAGGCAGGTAAAGTCCAGTATTTGTGACCATATTTGACTGAGGGAAATAGGGACTGCCATTGATGTTTTTGACAAATTGACATATTGGTTGTTCAGTTTGACCCACCAGTTTTGGAGATATGGCTTATAGAGTAATGTCTTGCAGAGAAACAGAGTTGAGAAAACAGGCTTGAAAAGGTTAACTTCTGTGGACTCTAACATTACACCTAGCTACATGTTTAAGCATTTATTTCATATTTACATGTCTTCTGTGGACTCTAACATTACACCTAGCTACATGTTTGGGCATTTATTTCATATTTACATGTCGATTTCAGCTCCGACACTTATTTCAGACATGCTGTGAAGAGTCTGCCTGTGCTATTAACTCTTTTTTGGGGGGGGGGGGGGGGGGGGGGGAATAGTTTTTCTCCTCTGGTGAAAAGCTGTTATTTGCGCGATGGCAGTCTCTTAGTCAAATCTGGTCACATTTATTGGACAAAGAACACTTAACAGCTTACATGGTGACGAGGCAACAGCATGACAAAACAGGCAGGAACACACAGTAACATCCAACTTGGATCAGGCAGTGTGAGAGCAGAATGAGTCCAGTACTTACAGGCTGATAGTGAAGCCAACACAGGTGAGTGTCATCAGGCAACTGCAGGCTAATGACAGAATGGAGACAGGTGTGTTAACAGGGGATGAGGTGAGACAAGACAGGCGACAACTATAGCCAAAACAGGAAACCCTAAAGACATCACTACAAAATAAGGGTATGCAGTAAACAGCTCACAGTGAGATCGTGACAGTTTGTTTTTAGTTCAATGTTTGTTTAAAAAAACGCCACCAACAAAAAAGATGATTTAATGTTTGTTTTGTCACCGTTTGTTTTACACCATCATTACATCACCTATCACTTCACACGTGTGTCATTTTTTAAAATATTTAGATTTGTATTATCGTGAGAAACGATGGCTTCCATTTTCGCATTGCAACTTTTCAGGACTAGAAAGCCTGCAGTTTCTATTAGCTTGGATTCCCCGTCGATGATGTCACTCGTGGACGGGTTTCTGAACTGCTCTTATATGAGACACAGACTGAGTAGAATTATTATTATTTTTTTGCTATTTTATCATGATTATGAATGCGTACCAATTTTATGAATATAGGTTGAAAAGTGGTGAAGTGGTCCTTTAAGGTCCTTTACAGTCATTGCAAATGACAGAGATAATAATATGGCTCATATTACATTTTGGCAAACTAAAAAAATTACTTTCAGATCCCGGATATATATAAAAAAATAACATTCTTTTTTTTAACCCATTTTGAGTGGGAACCCCTTTTGGTGTTACCATTAATGTCATGCTTTAGCTATTGAAAAATAGCAGATCTACAAGCTCGTAGCGCGCCACTCGGTGGAGCTTGTAGGTCTGCTATTTTTGAAAAATTGAAGAACGACTGATATAGAAACATAGAAAACTGTCATTTTCAAACGGACATTTTTAGACTCTGATCTCAGGTCAGAATGGGTTAATCTATGATAGAAAACACACACACACACACACACACACACACACACACACACACACACACACACACCATTGTGCTGACAGACTACAAAGGCGGTATACTCGTCAGAATGTCTTTTTGATCCTCCCTACTTCTCAACGTGAGGATATGTGTCTGATGCGGCACCGCACGGCACCGGCCCGGCCCGGTGCAACAGAGGCAGAAACAACTGTCCAATATAGGCGTCGTACGTTTTGGAGATCAAATGGCATACCAGCCCCTGATGTGACCGTGAGCGCTCTATAGCCCCCCGCCGCCAGCCGCCGCCCTCCTCCTCTTGAAAGGAGACACGATCCCGATAAATGTATTCCTGTCAACATCGCTGCAATGCCTTTTTAATACCGGGCCCCCGGGAGGCTTCCAGGCACAAACAGCCCGAGTCAAACTCCATTTCTCCGCCCGGCGCTGAGAGAAAGATGTGACAAGTGGCTGTGTGTGTGTGTGCTGCGTCGTGTCGCGCTGCCGGGTCGCAGCGGGCCGGGCCGGGTCGCAGCACTGCAACGGGCCGCCAGTGGTCCCCCTCAAGGACCACTGGCAGTCCCCGGACCACATGGGGACCACCTGGGAGCCGCTCAAGGACCACAGGTGGTGGTTTATTATTTAATAATAATAATAATAATAATATAACAAGAAGAATCGCATTTACATATAAATTAAACCACAGGTATTATTCATGGACATGCAGGGATGTATACATAAGTGTTATGCCTCCAAAACTGGGACTCTATCGAAATAATGACAGAGTTACTGGCGAGTAACGACAGGGGGATCACACACACACACACACACACACACGTCTCAGAATGGGCCCCTCACAGTGCCCCGTGCCAGTATATATCTGTATCATCTGCATTATTTTGGAGGAAGGGAGGACGACACCGTCTAAGGAAATCATTTGTTTCCTCTTTCTCTTTCTCCTCTTTTGTGTGTGCAATCCACCCTCCAGCGGAACGCACACTCATGCATACACACACACACACACACACACACACACACACACACACACACACACACACACACTGTAGTGTAAAGGCGTGACAGAGACACAGAGTGTTGCTGACTCCAGGAAGGCTCGTCTCATCTGCTAAGCGTATTATTGATCCATCTTTAGCCCATTCAGGACGGGGAAAAAAACCCTTCTGGTGATTTATAAAGCATAATGTTATACTTTAGCTATACTGGGAAAAATAGCAGATCTACAAGCACTTGGTGCAGCGCTACGAGCTTGTAGGTCTGCTACGTTTTTAACTCAAATCTTCGCTTCTGGGAGCGATAAACGGCATACTTTGACAAAGACAGTGAGGTCGAAACGTCGTATTTTTCTGCCCGCCTGTCGCTGAATAAAAGTTTGGAACATCTTAAAGTGAGATGCGAGCCCCAGCTTCCTTTTATGGGGGTCCCTGGAACAACATCTTTTCAGATGTGGGGTCAGGCGGCCAAATACATAATTCTGGGGGGGGGTCCTTGACATGAAAATATGTGAGAACCACCGATATAGAAACATGGGGGTTTTTCAGAAAACTGTCAGGATTTAGAAGACTTTTTTCTTCCTTTTAGAATTGGCGCCGTCAGGTCTGAAAGGGTTAGAAGCCTTTATACCTGAAAGAAAGAGAGACTTCATTTCTTTTTTTTTCTCCCCCTCCTTTCTGTCAGCGAGAGCTGACACTCCGTCTTATGTTCTCGCAGGTCGAGGTTCCGCGGAAGTCAAACCGCACGATGCATCGCGTGTTTTTATTGCTTTTGGATATAGTTACACGCAGACAGGCAGCACCTGTTAAGGTCGCATAACGACCATCCAGTGTTGTTACATGCAGACACAGGCAGTGTTGTTTTCGTCGACTGGAAAGCGAAAAGACTAAAAATGTTCGTCGACTACCCGTTTTCACAGAGGAAAACTAAATGGAAACTAAATGAAAACTACGCTATGATGACTAAAACTAAGACTAAAGACAATATTGTCAACAAAAAAAAATAACTAAAATGTTAGGAAGAGATTCGGTATCCTTTGATGTCTATGTGTGCACATCCCTGTTTAGCAGGTTCCGAATGTTTGACAGAAACATATATATACGCCCCGACGAAACATCACAAAATAGTCATCATCCCCACGCTGTAATCTGCAGAACACACAGCTACTGTAGGCAGCGGTCTCTCTACATGTATGAACACCAATTGATTTTACACTATTATTTTGACTGTACAGTCAGTCAACAAGGTGACTCCTGTTCTCTTCGACTGACACTAAAACACTGAATTTACATTTGAAAGACAAGCCTGTACGGAAAGCAACGCTAAAGTCACTATGCTGCTGTGTCCACAGGGGGAGAGAGAGACAGAGAGACAGAGAGAGAGAGGCGGGGGGGGGGGGGTCGCGGGGGTCGCACCGTGTCTATTGATTGCATTTTCAACATGACTGCTAAATGTAACACTAGATTGCTCCCACTGTGGATGATGATATGCACAGACGTGCACAGAGGGGAATACAAAATAATAATACAATTAAAGATAAATATAAAAAGGCACAATTAAGGCCTAAATTGTAAATTGTTGCAGCCGGGCTATAGTCGGTACGTTAATTTATATTGTAAAACCAATGTTAATTTAACTCTGAGAGTTAAATTAACCAAATGGAACTTATAACGGGTCTGCACTTCTCTCCCAAACGGAAAACATTTCCACAAACGTTCCGCGCCTCGATCAACAGGGCTCCACGCATGCACCTCACAACAGGCCGGCGGTAACACGTCCGCTAATCACCATTAACCCATTCTGACCTGAGATCCGATTAAAAAAATGTCTATTACATCCTGAAAGTTTCATTATTAACCCATTCTGACCCGAGATCAGATAAAAAAAATGTCTTTGATTTTTCCAAAATAGCAGACCTACAAGCTCGTAGCGCACCACTCGGTGGCGCGCTACGAGCACCTATAATCCTTGAAGCTATAGAGCGTCGCAGTCCCGCCCCCCTTTCATGACGACGCCAGGGCCCAGGAAATGAATCCCAATGCATTTTTCCTCATAGACATTTCAAAAAGTATGTATTTAAAATACCTTTTTAAGTGTCGTACGAAGCCAACTCGAGTCGCGACAAAGAAAAAAAACCTGCCGTTTTCTTCTTCTTTCTAATTATTTGTTCGGCCCGAAAACTTGTGTTTGTTGTCATGATTTGTCACAAAGTCAAAGTGCCCCGTGACAGTAAGTCTGTATCATGTGCATTATTTTGTCTTCCTTTGAAGGAAGGAAGACACCGTTTAAGGAAATAATTTGTTTCCTTTATCTCTTCTCCTCTCTTGTTTTGTGTGCCCCACACACACGCACACACACACACACACACACACACACACACACACACGCACACACACACACACACACACGCACACAGGGACCTTCACATGCCCAGCAAAGGCAATCGTTAAAAGCCTCTTTTTTTTCCACTGCCATTAAGGTCTAATATATCAGTGGTGATATGCAGTCAATTGCATTTGACAGGCCGGCTTCTAGAACTTGACCCGGGTCGTCTGGTGACAGAACACGGCCCGTTTGTTCAGTTTCCTCTGACTCTGAGCAACGTACGGTACGGTTATGATCGCTCTGGTTGTAAATCACTGTGGATGATGCGCCCATCATGCCAGGGAGTGAGTGAGTGTAAATGGTGCATTTATATAGCCTAGCGCCTTTATCCAAGGCGCTTTACATAGATTGTGCATTACATTCACCCATTCATACACCGATGGCAGTGGAAACCATGCAAGGCACCAACCAGCACATCGGGAGCAATTAGGGGTTCCGAGTCTTGCTCAAGGACACTTCGACAGTAACTCTGGGGGAGCCCACAGGGTTCGAACTGGCAACATTGCTGTTGCCACCCAGGCACTCTACCCCTGAGCCACCGCCGCCGTCTGTGTGTCTATGCGTGCGCGTGTGGCCTATAGCACTTGCCATAGCCTCGACCACCTTACAGATGTATGCAAAAGCTACATTTATACATAATTTAGATTTATAACTTAGCATATTACTACATTTATAATGTAGCATTTTATGTAGACATATAAGCACTCTTTATAGTGTAGCTTCACTGCACAGATAATATACTGTTGGACGGATATTAGGTTCTTAGCTTATACGTATGATTCTTTATGACTTTTATTTCTACGTATGTGATGTTTTAACATGTGTTCTTCGCTTTCTGTAAATGGCTCTGGATTAAAAGTCTGATAAATTAATATCGTCAACATATTTATGTCTTATATAGTTTTAGTCGTCATAGCTTAGTTTTTTTTTTTTTTTTTTCATATATTTTTTATCCCACGATTTTGTAACCCATTTTTCACCCCTGTGTCAATCATCTACTGTGATCCTGCACCCTCCGCCAACCTGGGGAGAGCAACGGACTTAACTCATGCTTCCTTCATGCTTGAGTGTCCAAGTTGAACCTTTACACCTGACAGGGGGGAGTTTCCCTGGTTGGACGTAGTGCGTGAAAGGAACACGTTATTCCAACCAGTTCCTTTCCCCTCCATCAGGCGCCCCGGCTGGCCAGGGGGAGACAGTTTAGAGACCAGGATTACTAGCTTAGTTTTCATTTAGTTTCCATTTAGCTTTCTGCAGTGGAGAAAAGGTAAAATAGTCGACGAAAATAAATTGTCACAGTATTTTGTCGACGAAATCAACACTGCAAAAACGGCCTGGGCCGCGGTCGAGTGGTCCAGACCTAGGCAGGTATTCCAGCCTGATGGCGTGTCGCGGGTTCGAGTCGCGATCCCGACGACCTTTGCCGCATGTGTCTCCCCCCACCCCCCTCCGTATCCCTTGTCGTAATACTGTAAAAATCTATCAATAAAGCCAAAAAAATATCTTGAAAAAAGAAACACTGCAAAACAATGAATAGAAAATAAACCGAATCAAAAACACAGAAGCAGAGCAAAGACTGCACAGCCTAAAAGCTAAAAGCACGACGCAGCCATCATCACATCCTCATGTGAGCTCCTCAGATTCCTATAAGAAGAAAAAAAAGAAAAAAAAATGCTAGCTGCCCGTCAAGAGATCGCGATCGTGATCCGGGAGCGAGAGATCAACGGAATAAAGTGAAACGCCAATTTGTCTTGACGCGTTAAGTTCTGACTTGATCATATTACGACGCCACCGGTGCCCATAATGGACACGATGAACGCCGGACTCTTTGTAGGGCTGACATCACAAAAGATTTGGTTACCTAACACTTAGCCCATTCAGACCTGCAGGACGCCATCTGTGTCGTCACCTCATGGCTTTTATTATAACCACCGTTATTCTAAACTTTAGCCGTTGAAAAATAGCAGATCTATACGAGCTTGTAGATCTGCTATTTTTTTTCTTTTTGTTTTGTTTTTAATCGTGATAATGTGGTGCAAATCTTTGGATATATATATTATTTCACAGCGACGTTTTTTTTTAGCTCAAATCTTTCGTTCTGGGGAAAAATATGTTGTCCCACATGGAACAACATATTTTCAGATGGGGGGGGGGGGGTCGGCGGCCAAATACAGATATTTTTTGGGGGTCCTTGACGTGAAACAGTGTGAGAACCACTGATATATATAAACATAGGGTTGTTTCAGAAAACTGTGGTGATTTTAGAAGACGTTTTGTAGATTCTGGTCTGCAGGTCTGAATGGATTAGAGGCTCCTGACCTTGGCAAGGTGCACGTCGGTATAGAGTGCATTACGGACGACTCGCTGGCACCCCTCTGTCTCCCGAAACCAGAGGGGTTTTCACTTTTTTCCCCAACCCTTTTCATATCAAGGTCCATTATTTATTCAGTCATTTGAGCCACGCACCACGACCACCACCGTTTGATGACATTCAGCCGCACACCCAGAGTCACACTAAAGAATGTATCGTTGCCGTTGGAAAAAGATTTTGGTCCAACAATTCCACGCTGTACTGATGATGTTGGAGCCATTAAACGTTGATCAAAAATACATTCTCCAATTGTGTAGATTTCTTGTAAATAAAGAAATGCCGATTTTCTTTAACAATAATGTAACTCTTGAGAGCGTGAAGTTTATTTAATTTTACGCTCTCAATAGTTATAGATCCATATATAATTTAAAATAATGTAAAAACCCTGACGGTAGTCCCAGAGATGAGCGATATTTAAACTAGAGAATAGTGAATGCATTGTTTGTGCGTCGTGTAAACCGGTGGCTGCACACACACACACACACACACACACACACACACACACACACACACACACACACACACACACACTTACATAGATTGTGCATTACATTCACCCATTCACACACCTTTACATAGATGGTGCATTACATTCACCCATTCTCACACACATTTACATAGATTGTGCATTACATTCACCCATTCACATACCTTTACATAGATGGTGCATTACATTCACCCATTCACACACACATTCACACACCTTTACATAGATGGTGCATTACATTCACCCATTCACACACACAAGGTGGCGGAAACCATGCAAGGCACCAACCAGCACATCTGGAGCAATCAGGGGTTCAGTCACTCGGTGTCTTGCTCAAGGACACTTGGACACTAACTCTGGGGGAGCCCACAGGGTTACCATCCAGCCACTCTATACCCCTGAGCCACCGCCGCCCCCTCCCCTGGAATAGTTGTCTGGATTGTTTCTGTCCTGCATCCTTTAGTTCAAATTCACATTTAAAGTCCATTGTTCACATTCAAGTAACAGTATACGAGTCAATTTAATGTGGACATATTCAGATTAAAATAGGGTGCATTTTGCATCCTAAAAGGCAGTTTATAGTTAAGGGATGCAATAAAACAACAACCTCTGCATCCACGGGATGCACTACTGTACTACTGTACAGTTTTATATTCTAGTTTTTTTTTCTAGCTTTAGTTATAATAATCATTTCTTCTTCTGTTTTCTACATGAATATAACCACATAACCATATAAAATGAAATGGGAGGTAAATGCTGAAATTTGTAAAAATATGAGTTGACTCCTTGTGGGCCACAAATGTGTCCCATCAAATGTCATTTCTAAAAGACCATCCCTGGGACTCATTTAAAAGACCATCCCTGGGACTCATTTAAAAGACCATCCCTGGGACTCATCTAAAAGACCATCCCTGAATCCCGGGATTACATTGAAAAACTATTTACATCACTGGTGCACAGACAGACCGCACGCACGCACGCACGTTGCACGCACACACACACACAGAACGACAAGGATTAAGATTCCTAGGTCATAACTTTGGAAAAGCGTCCAATTAAGCATGAATCAGTCTTTACCTCGCATGTGTTGTAGTCCTCAGAGTCCAGCAGCTGGCAGAGTTTGGGCAGAAGGTCTGGCCAGTTCTGTAGCTCTCCCTTGGAGGCCACAGTGGTGATGAGGATACCTATGAGAGGATAGAATTCACTACAGTCAACTACGGTACACTAGTTAGCAGGGACGTATCCCATTCCCATAGCCTGGAGGGACCTTCATCCCATGGTCTGGTGGAGGGCCATGGGATGAAGGATGAAGGTAAGAAAAAAGTTAACTACTGTCTCTGGGATGCAAATGGAAACGCCGTGGCTCCAATGTGGATCTGGGACTACAGTAGCTTCCTGATGCCAGTATGCGATCATGTAAAGGTATAGCTCTCCACCAAACTAGAATACTAACGCTACAACGATTAATCCATGAATCATAATAGAATGGTAATCGAGTTACTGTTACCTTTTACACAAATGTGTAGGTATTCTTTAAACAAATCTATCAGAATATGAGGAAAGGTAGTACCTTTACTGCCTTTAATCTAGTTTGATTTAATTTGTCTTTATATTTGAATAGCAGCCTAATCAGCAGCTGAGCAAAATGTAATAAATGTATTTTTGAATGAATTATTCACCTTTAATGTCTTTTCTGTTAGTTAGAACCCAAAATCTGGCAAAAGCTAAATAAAAAATAAGTGGCATAAACAAATCGTTGTACAGCTGTACAGAATACTACAGGTTACCACACACACACACACACACACACACACACACACACACACACACACACACACACAGTCACACACACACACACACACACACACACACACACACACACACACACACACACACACACACAGGCGGTGGAATGAAGTGGGGAGATGGGTTGGTTGGAAGGTGTGAAGAATGGTTGCTGAATCATGTGCACCTGAGACATTCTGACGCTGACAGACGGCTGCCCTGGAGCTAAAATTAGCATACTGTATGACTTGATGTCTTTCTCAACATTAGGCCTGACGCTTAATTCCCTGCAACCCGGCACGACAGTGTACCCACCACCCATTCAACAGGCATTTCTATCCATCTCTGAGACCCCAATTTATATTGTAACATCAATGTTGATTTAACTCCGAGAGTGTACAAATGGAACCTAATGCACCCGTACACTCTCAGAGTTACAGGCCCATATAATGGTCCATTTGGTTCCTAACTATCATGACGCCCCCGGAACTCCCTCAAGGACCCCCGAGGGTCCACGGACCCCACTTTGCGAACCACTGAACATACGAGAGGGCAGGTGACGAGGGCAAGGTGCCATGATCAAAAGGAACTAGATATGTTGTGACTCACCTACGGTTGCCCGGATGAGGGGAGAGGAGTCACCAATGTTCTGACGGCATTCGCACTTGATGAATTCAGACAGGCCATTGGGGAAGTTCTGACAGTGGGCTTTCACGTTGTTTTTCAGGATCAACCCACTCAAGGATCTCGTTGGTTCATCTAATGGGCAAGAGGAAGGAAAGTAAAATAATTCAATACAATAAACATCTTTCCTATATTCAGCTATATCGGCTTAGTGTCTTTTATTTTCCTGTCCTACAGAAACATTAAATTCCCATTGACAATGAATGGACGTGAATTTTACATCATAGTGTCTGAGCAAATAGGCGCAGTGTCTACTACTGTACACTGTCCCAATAAGAGTAGTGATCGACATCGATATTCATGTTTTTTATTAATATCGGTATCGGTAATAATCGGAAAAAAACGGCCGATTATTATATTTTGTCATAAATGCGCAAAAAAGTACAACAACCACTCCACTCTCATTGAAAATCCGGTAGAGTACGGTTGTGGGAGCTATATTCAGTCATTTTCTATTTCAGTATTTCTGTTATATATGTAATGCATTTCTTATTTTTTGTTTAAGTTGCTTTGCTTAGTTGATTTGTTTACAGCTATTATTTTTGTTGCAGACAGAGCTTTTATGGTGAAGGTGATGGGCAGTTCTGGGCACAGCTGAATCTATTTAATTAAGAGAGCACACAGGGAGTGAGAGAGCACTGGGAAGGTCCATGGTTTTTTACCAGCAGGTTAGGGAGAGCACTGTGACATAATGACATCTTGTATGTGTCTGGAGAAGCAAAATAAACACCATCAAATGTTGCTGCCTTGACTGGACAATGGTCTTATTCCCTATACCAACTGCGTAAGATTCGCTGCCCGGTGCTTTTAGTGGCTTTTAAGTTTTATTGTTCATAGTGTTGATTAGCCACTACAACGGTTATAAGGAGATGTATATAGCTTAGCTGCGTGTCTGTAACACAGAGGAGGAGTATAGACACACACAGAGCACAGCACGCTGTGCCTGCTCCTCACTCCCTCCCAGTTCCACACACACGGAGTAAAAAGAGAGAGGACCAGGGCTAGAAGGAGTAATACTAACCATAAGCATTGCTGTTTTCATCTTGCATTAACAAAAATAAAATCCACACTGAGAGGGACAGAAGGTGTAACAGTGGTAGACCTACATTAGCCAACGCTAGCTCCTATGCTAACGCTGCAAACTTACTGCAGCTGTAAACGGTTCTTTGATTGTTTGTGTGTGTGTGACGTGTGTGTGTGTGTGTGTGTGTGCGTGCGCGCGCGTGGGTGCGTGCCCACATGCTGTGTGCGTGCATGCATGCGAGCCAACTGAATGTTTTCTAAAAGGACAACTTTTTCCCCCCATCCTGACCAGCCTATTATTATTATTATTGCATTTTGGCTATGTGCAATAACTAACTGCAAGCCAATGAAGAATGAACCAATCAGTAGCATTGTCAATATTTGTCTTAATTTCTAATTCATATTTATTTAGTTGACAATAATTTAACGGTAGGCCAGTGTTTTGAGACATACAAGGCTATTGTCTTGTATTGCTATAAAACTATGATCTTGAAAGTGGCAAATTTCAGTGGTGGAGTAAAAACAACAAGTTCACATGGCTTTGGGGAGTTTGGGCAGCAGATCTACAAGCTCTCAACATGTCATGCTGCAATGTTCTGTGGGCTTGTAGATCACCAATTTGGATAAATAAACTGATTATTTTTCCCTGATTTTTTTTTAAATAAATGTTTTAAGCCTGTGCCTGCACTTCATACAGCACTATGTTCCATATTCTGCTACAGTACATGTTTGCACTTTAATTAAATTAAAGCTGCATTTGATGGGGGGGGGGGGGTTGTTACTGAAAACGATGTTGGTGCTTCTTGCACTAACTTTTTATAAGCAATACATTTTCTCCAATGCATTTAAAGGAATTATTGTGTTAGAATTTATGTTACTGTAAAAAAAATTTTTTTACTTAAATAATATCGGTCATAATATCGGCTATCGGGCTTTTTGATTCTCCACTAATCGGTAATCGGAAATATCGGCCAAAAACCATATCGGTCGATCACTAATTATAACCATATAAAATTAAATGGGAGTTAAATGCTGCAATTTGTAAAAATGGCAAAATATGACTAACGTTGTTGAAGTGGGACTCATAAAATGTTCCTAGTGGGACTCCTCAAAAGACCATCCCTGCATCCCGGGACACATTACATTGAAAACCTATTTACATCACTGCATATTCTTCTAACATTAAATATTTCACAAATACTGCCGTATACAATAAGCTAAAACATTCAACTACATTTCAGGGCGGGAACCCCTTTTGGTGTTAGCATTATGTTATGCTTTAGCTATTGAAAAATAGCAGATCTACAAGCTCGTAGCGCGCCACTCGGTGGCGCGCTACGAGCTTGTAGGTCTGCTATTTTTGAAAAATCGAAGAACCACTGACATACTGTATAAACATAGCTTTTTCAGAAAACTGTCAGGATGTAAAAGACATTTATAGAATCTGATCTCAGGTCAAAATGGGTTGAATATAATTTCAAAATAGAGCCGTATACAAGAAGCTAAAACATTCAACTACTACATTAAAACTCCAGAAAGAAGCAGCTTGTTGGAACTCAACAGTAAAGTTCAGTATAATCTAAATAAGTTTTACGACGCGTGTCCTCAGTAAAACCCTGCATGCTCGCTCCATGGATAAATAAATAGAGAAGTGCGAGGATTAAAAATAGAAAACAGGATTTGGCACACGTTGATTCTGACATCGTTGCATCTATATTCTATTGCCTGTTGTCTGTTGCTCGTTGACAATCGTACCCGCCCGGCTAATAAATATGTATGTGTGCCGTGCGATTGCCAGCTGCCCCTTTAACCCATTTAGGCCTTAACGTCGAAAAAAAATCTTCTAAAGTCCTGACAGTTTGGCTGAAATACCTCATGTTTTCTATATCAGTGGTGCTCAATATTTCATGTCAAGGACCCCAAGAACTATCTGTATTTGGCTTCTGACCCCCATCCGAAAATATGTTGTTCCAGTGACCTCCGATCCCAGAAGCAAAGATTTGAGTTAAAAAAAAAAACGAAAGAATATATATATTCAAAGATTTGCACCGTGGAGTTGTGTTTGTGTGGAGTTTGCATGTTCTCCCCGGTGTCCCCTAGGGTATAGGTACCCTCACAAAAAACATGCAGTAATCCTGGTCTCTAAACTGCCTCCCCCTGGCCAGCCGGGGCGCCTGATGGAGGGGAAAGGAACTGGTTGGAATAACGTGTTCCTTCCACGCGCTACGTCCAACCAGGGAAACTCCTCCCTGTCAGGTGTAAAGGAGCAACTTGGACACTCAGGCATGAAGGAAGCATGAGTTCAAGTCCGTTGCTCTCCCCTTGTCCCCCATATATGGGGACTAGGTTGGTGGAGGGTGTGTAGAGCCCAGGATTAGATGATTGACACAGGGGTGAAAAATGGGTTACAAAATAATGGGATAATTTTTTTTATTTATTTTTTATGATTTGCGCCACATTTTCACAATTTCTTTAAAGAAAAATAGCAGATCTACAAGCTCGTGTGCCGCGCTACGAGCTTGTAGATCTGCTATTTTTCAATAGCTAAAGTGTAACATAATGCTTAAAACACCAACAGGGGTTCCCGCCCTGAATGCGTTAAACCAGGCGCTAATGCACTCTCTGCATCAGGGACGTGCACACAGACATCAAAGGGGGCTTCAGCCCCTGACCCTTTTACCCGTCTGTAAAACAACTGCCCTCTCCAGACCACGAATGCAGCGTTTACTACAGTGAAAGAAATGCAAAATGCCCTCCTCTCCTCTCCATGCCCTCTTTTTCTTTTTTCCTTCTAAAAATGGCTAAATACCACACACAAAAATGTAGTATTGATACAATCGATTATTCGCATAGCAAAACGATTCAATACCGATTATTTGCATTGCAAAACGATACGATACATACTCATAGTCAATGTTGCATTTTTCATTTCGATATACTTTCGATCCTTGAAATTAAAATCTATGTTTCGATACAGTTTACTGTATCGTCACACCCCTAGTTATTACACAACAGACACACAGCTTCCATGACGAGGTTAAAAACTGTATCACACAAAGCGCTCTTTGAACTAAACTAATTACAGCCATTACAAGAATAAGTCACCTTGTTTATCTGATTGCTTCACGCTTTCCAATAATAAAATCCATTTCTGTGGTTTCAATTTCATGCCTTAATTAACAGAGGGTTCTCTCTCTCTGCCTGTGAAACACCAGCCCTGCAGCCTCGTATCGATCACTGTAGCCTCCTTCAGCAATCAGGGGGGAGGGGGGGGGGCTGTGTTGATTTCCACGACTAAAAACGGGTGACGACGTAAAAATGTTCTGTCGAGTATACCGTTTTACGCTGAGGAAAACTGAATAAAAAACTAAGCCATGATGACAATCTAATGACATTTAACCTACTATATGTGACCGGGTCTGGCAAATAGGCCCTCATCTCGACCAGAGTAAATTTTCATTTTTTTTACAGTACAGACTGTACGCTTTCAATTTGATGTATCATTCGATGAAATTGGAAAATATTTAATAAGGAGATATGACCGTTTTAATATGATTGTGCCGTTTTACCCGAAGCTGAGAAAATCTTTGAATGTTCACAAAACTAAATCAAAATGTTGCTGTCAAAATCAACACCAGGCTGGCTGTTTTACCTTACAACAGCGTTTACCTTACAACATACCTTACAACAGTGTTTACCTTACAACAGTGTTTACCTTACAACATACCTTGCGACAGTGTTGACCTTGCAGTGTTGACCTTGCAGTGTTGACCTTAGATAGATAGAAATAATACTTTATTGGCAGTTTAAGAAAATTACAGAAAAATGACATCATTTTAAAAAACGCCAAATGGACTTAGTGTTGACCTTGCAGTGTTGACCTTGCAACAGTGTTTACCTTACAACATACCTTACAACAGTGTTTACCTTGCAATACTGTAGCTGAAAACAGTGTTTTAAGGAGGGTGGTGTGTCTTCTGTAGCTGAAAACAGTGTTTTAAGGAGGGTGGTGTGTCTTCTGTAGCTGAAAACAGTGTTTTAAGGAGGGTGGTGTGTCTTCCGTAGCGGAAAACAGTGTTTTAAGGAGGGTGGTGTGTCTTCTGTAGCTGAAAACAGTGTTTTAAGGAGGGTGGTGTGCAACCACTCCAAGGAACAGCATTGTCCGTGTCTGTGTGTTGTTCACCTATGTGTCCGCCTATGTGACGTTATTGAGCACCAGTATGACTATTAGTACCAGTAGGGGCGCTGTTGTGCCAGAAACAGAGAGAGACAGTGCTGCACTGTTGCCTGCTTGTGTGTGTGTGTGTGTGTGTGTGTGTGTGTGTGTGTGTGTGTGTGTGTGTGTGTGTGTGAGTGAGAGAGAGGGGGGGTCGGCGGCCAATTACATTACATTTTGTGCAAATCTTTAAAGGGAACATTATTATCTCAAATATTTGCTTCTGGGGGGGGGGAACAACATATTTTGAGATGGAGGGTCAACGGCCAAATACATCATATTTTGGGGGTCCATGACAAGAAAATGTTCACGAACTGGCGGCATAGAAACTAAAAACTGTCCTATAAGCTCTTAATGGGTTAAAATCACAAACCCCTCTAAGCACAGTATGTACTTAAGTAAATGTACCGGTTACTTTCCACGACTGGAGACGAGCGAGCAGGAGAGAACGTGTCAGAGAGAAAAGTGCTGTGACTGTGTTGTGGTGTGCGTGCGTGCGTGCGTGCGTGCGTTGGGTGGGTGCGTTGCGTGCGTTGCGTGCGTGGCGTTCATGCGTGCGTGCGTTCTTGCGTTGCGTGCGTACGTGCATTGCGTGCGTGCGTCTCACAGCATGTTTGCGCGTCAGCACTTTGATTGTAATTAAATACCAACAAACTGAACACGGACGTGTCCCAGTTCTCTCCCCAACTACAGCAGCGAAGCAAATAATCTCCCCACGACTCCAGTTGAAGGACATGATTAATGAGATTCAGAATTAAGAGCTAAAAATGCATTAAAAAAAAATACTGATTTTATACTGTGTTGTTTGTTGCCGTTATTCATTCCGAGGGTGGGCTATAAGGGTTTACACAGATTGTCCTAAATACATCTCATCTTTCCTGAAATGGGACTCTTGAGCCCTACCACACCCGGTCAAGTAATTTCCCCAAATTCAAAAGTACCAAAAGTTAAACTCTGAACTAAGTTAAATCTGCCTTGGTGAGCATACAGACTCCCACAATATGTAACCGTTTTTAGATCATTTTGAAATAGATTTTTCAAATAAAAAAAAAGCTATGTAATTCATCCTTTGTCAAGTCCCGCCCCTGGTTGTGCCTCTTCGACACCCATTGGTTGCCATTTCGTGGTTGGACACAAAAGTCCCCTCCCTCTCTCCATCCACTATACCATTGAAATGAGATGTTTTTCAGTTGCTTCGTATTGATATTCTGTGTATTCAGTTCTTATTTTTAACTTGGTGTCAGTAAAAAAAAGGAACATCACAGGAGCAGCACGGTGACTGCAGGGCATATCATGTTTGTTTGTTTTTTTCCAAAAAAACATGTTTTAGCTAATTCAACATGAACAAGGCGGAACAAGGCAGAAAGAGCCTGCTGGTTGGTCAGTCAGGGACCAATCAGAAGGCTGACAAAGGGTGAATTTCACATGTATACCTTCTATTGTATTGTATTGTATTCTTTGTGTTTATTTCCCTGATCTTAATTGTGATGTTTCCAGAGATTAAAATAGGGTGCATTTTGCATCCCAAAAGGCAGTTTATAGTTAAGGGACGCAATAAAACAACGACCTCTGCATCCACGGGATGCACTACTGTACTGTTTTTTTATTCTAGTTTTAGTTTATTTTGCTAGCTTTAGTTATAATAATCATTTCTTCTTCCGTTTTCTACATGAATATAACCATAATTATAACCATATAAAATGAAATGGGAGTTAAATGTTGCAATAATATGACTCCTAACTCATAAAATGTCCCTGGGTCTCATCTAAAAGACCCTCCCTGCATCCCGGGACTCATTACATTGAAAACCTATTTACATCACTGTGTTTCTCTATGTGATTGTATTACTCGACAACACTGAAAATGAGTTTGATTACTCAGTGTAATTGAGAATAAATAAAACTTGAATGAAAAGGTTGCGGTTTGGTCTGTCTCGTCTGTGACCGTCAGACTCGGCTCTATACGGACCTCAATCTACACTTCAGCAGTTCAGGAACGCAATGCAGAAAACGTTATGTTCTTCTGCAAAACAACAATCTGCTAGCTACAGTTTCATGACGGTATTAACAGAGGTAGCTAAATTCTCCATGCTGGCTTGTGGTGGACATTTGATCAAATTCAATTTTTTACCACAGACATACAAAATGAGTGGACATTAACCCATTTAGACCCGAGCTCGATTCTACAAATGCCTTCTAAATCCTGACAGTTTTCTGAAAAACCCTATGTTTCTGTGTCAGTGGTTCTCAAACATTTCCATGTCAAGGACCCCCCATGAATATCTGTATTTGGCCGCCGACCCCCATCTGAAAATCTGTTGTTCCAGGGACCCCCCCTCCAGAAGCAAATATTTGAGTTAAAAACGTTTGCTCTGAATGATTTGCGCCACATTTTCACGATTTTTCCAAAAATAGCAGACCTAAAAGCTCGTAGCGCGGCACTCTGTGCTATTCTGTGCGCGGCACTCTGTGCTCTCTGCTATTTTTCCATAGCTGAAATATAACATGCCTACAACACCAAAAAAGGGGTTCCCGCCCCAAAATGGGTTAATATTACCAGAGAAACGCAGACATGCAGACATAGAGCCCAGAATGACCATAACAGGTCTGTATAACCCTTAGGGGTCCATTTCGTTCCATTTGAACACTCTCAGCGTTAACCCATTCTGACCGGGAACCCATTTTGGTGTTTAGCATCATGTCATGCTTTAGCTATTGAAAAATAGCAGATCTACAAGCTCATAGCGCGCCACCGAGTGGCGCGCTACGAGCTTGTATGTCTGCTATTTTTGAAAAATCGAAGAGCGACTGACATTTTTAGAATCTGATCTCAGGTCAGAATGGGTTCATCAGACCAGTGTGTCCAGTGGAAACCTCGTACGAAATCTGGGTCCTCCTTGCAGATGAAACATTTGAGAACCACTAGTACTAGTTGGACTCCTATAACTCCTGCCATAGTGTCGTAGTAAATCCAGTGTCATGCATACAAACCAGTGTTGCTTTTGTCGACTAAAACCAAGACGAAAAATGTTCGTCGACTATACCTTTTTCCACTGACGAAAACTAAATGGAAACTAAATTAAAACTAAGCTATGATGACTAAAACTAAATATACTGACAATTGTGTCAACGAATAAAAACTAGACTAAAATGTTAGGAAGGGACTAGTGGACAAGAGATCCAGTATAAGTCATTTTACAATTGGTTGAATGCTGAAAATAGCCGATCTACAAGCCCGTGCATGGGTTTGTAGATCGGCTATTTTCAGCGAGTGAAAAAAAACAGTCATTACGACGGGATCAAGGCCCGACTAAATACATTTTGTTCGACTAAATCAACTGTAGATTTAGTCGACTAAAACTAGACCAACACTAAAACATTCCAGGTGACTAAAGTGTGACTAAAACGAAATGAAAACTATTCAAGAGACGTCTATGACTAAAACTAAAATCAAAATGTGCTGACAAAAACAACATTTACAAAGTAAAATAGAATAAAAAAAAACATCACACTTCTATATGATTATAGTGTAGAGTGGTTGGGGGTCCTGCTTTGTCTCTACAGTACCGTAGATAGAATGGGATAAAGATACATATTTGACATTTAACTCAATACCGAGTCAGAGATGACGTTTGTCTTGGACTGAGATTTTCACACTGCGGAACAGCAAAATGCACTGTCCACTGACCAGTGGTCAAAAAATCTAATGTTTTACTTTAGTAAAAATATTAATACTGCAATGTAGCAAAAATATTCAGATTAAGGAGATAGAAGTGTTAACAAAAAAAAGACACTAATGGGCATATTTATAGTATTTACCAGAGCTGTTAAAACACCTTCAGTGCCCGGGGGTCAGGGTTCAAAGGTCAAGCCGGTGCCCATCCATTTGTCACATCATACAGTTTTTAAGATGTTTTAGAATATTCTCTGTTTGAGATGTACATCAAGATGTTTTAGAATATTCTCTGTTTGAGATGTACATCAAGATGTCGGCTATCATGAAAAAAATAACTGAGTGGATAGGATGTTCTGGTATGTAGTTGTGATCAATCAAATTCAGCTTGTTTTCACTAAATACATGCAGCCTTCTCAGAAATAGAACTGGAGTTAGTCGATTTAAAAAGAAAAGTGAAACAAAGTGATAATTCTTTCTCCACACAAGGCCAAACACTACAAGCTAGTGTGCTTATATATATAGCCAAGGGAGATGAAGAAAAAAGGCAGCAATTTTCACTCAAAAACAGGAAAAACGATCTCACGGAAACGTGTCGTTTCCCCCGAGCTTTCAAAGACAGTCTCAGACACTATAAATAATAACACACTGTACTGTACTGTACTGTACTGTACTGTACTGTACGTTGTCACCGCACAGAAAACAGAGCCAACAGTGCCCCCTATAGTCCGGAAGGCGGCATGATCATCATGCCTCCTGCATGCAAATCTGACAACTCCTTTATTGGCACAATGAAAATTGGCTTTAATAATAATAATATAGTCAGACAGAAAGGCAGTCCCAAATGATGACGATTATTTAATTAATTAATGGTGCTTTCATGAGCTTTCTCACACGTCTCCCCACTTCTCTGCTCCCTCCCAGTGTTGTTTTTGGCAGCAAATTTCTATTTTAGTTTTAGTCATAGTCTCTTGAATAGTTTTCACTTAGTTTTAGTCACATTTTAGTCACCTGGAATGTGTTTAGTCTAGTTTTAGTCGACTAAATGTCATACGATTTTAGTCGACTATATCTACAGTTGATTTAGTCGACTGAAATCTTTTGACAGGCCTTGATGTCGTTGTAATGACATATTTTACACTTTGGTTGCATGCTGAAAATAGCAGATATACAATCTCACAACGCGTCGCGATGCGTTGTGAGATTGTATATCTGCTATTTTCAGCATGCAACCCAGCATAAAACTGGATCTCTTGTCCACAATATTTTCGGGGCACAACCCAGCACTCTTAAGCTAGTGGAGATGCAGGTGTGTAACGACATGGATTTATAAAACATTTGTTCACTGCAAAATACTGTGTTTCAAGTTCAGGAAAAAAGCAATTCTCCTGAATGCTGCCTTCCGGCATGACATGGAAAGGAAAGGAAAGGAGTGGCATTTGCATTTCTTTCACCATGTAGTAAACGCTGCATTCATTCGTGGTCCTGGAGAGGGCAGTTGTTTTACAGACAGGGTAAAAGGGGCAGGGGCTGAAGCCCCCTTTGATGTCTATGTGTGCACTTACGTACTGTTTTAGGGCTGCAACTAACGATTATTTTCATAATCGATTCATCTGCCGATTATTTAAACGATTAATCACATTATGACACTTATTTTGATATCACTTTAAAAATATATTTTAGGTTATTTTAGACATGTTCTAACAAACAAAAATAATTCGGGATATTAGTTTGCCTCCCGCATCTGAAAACACTGTTTCAAGGACACCCGTTTGCCTCACGCATCTGAAAACAGTGTTTCAAGGACACCTGTTTGCCTCACGCATCTGAAAACAGTGTTTCAAGGACACCCGTTTGCCTCACGCATCTGAAAACAGTGTTTCAAGGACACCCGTTTGCCTCACGCATCTGAAAACAGTGTTTCAAGGACACCTGTTTGCCTCCCGCATCTGAAAACAGTGTTTCAAGGACACCTGTTTGCCTCCCGCATCTGAAAACAGTGTTTCAAGGACACCCGTTTGCCTCCCGCATCTGAAAACACTGTTTCAAGGACACCTGTTTGCCTCCCGCATCTGAAAACAGTGTTTCAAGGACACCTGTTTGCCTCCCGCATCTGAAAACAGTGTTTCAAGGACACCTGTTTGCCTCCCGCATCTGAAAACACTGTTTCAAGGACACCCGTTTGCCTCACGCATCTGAAAACAGTGTTTCAAGGACACCCGTTTGCCTCACGCATCTGAAAACAGTGTTTCAAGGACACCCGTTTGCCTCACGCATCTGAAAACACTGTTTCAAGGACACCCGTTTGCCTCACGCATCTGAAAACAGTGTTTCAAGGACACCCGTTTGCCTCACGCATCTGAAAACAGTGTTTCAAGAACACCCGTTTGCCTCACGCATCTGAAAACAGTGTTTCAAGGACACCTGTTTGCCTCACGCATCTGAAAACAGTGTTTCAAGGACACCCGTTTGCCTCACGCATCTGAAAACACTGTTTCAAGGACACCCGTTTGCCTCACGCATCTGAAAAGTGTTTCAAGGACACCTGTTTGCCTCCCGCATCTGAAAACAGTGTTTCAAGGACACCTGTTTGCCTCACGCATCTGAAAACAGTGTTTCAAGGACACCCGTTTGCCTCACGCATCTGAAAACAGTGTTTCAAGGACACCCGTTTGCCTCACGCATCTGAAAACAGTGTTTCAAGGACACCTGTTTGCCTCCCGCATCTGAAAACAGTGTTTCAAGGACACCTGTTTGCCTCACGCATCTGAAAACAGTGTTTCAAGGACACCCGTTTGCTTCACGCATCTGAAAACAGTGTTTCAAGGACACCCGTTTGCCTCACGCATCTGAAAACAGTGTTTCAAGGACACCCGTTTGCCTCACGCATCTGAAAACAGTGTTTCAAGGACACCCGTTTGCCTCACGCATCTGAAAACAGTGTTTCAAGGACACCCGTTTGCCTCACGCATCTGAAAACAGTGTTTCAAGGACACCTGTTTGCCTCCCGCATCTGAAAACAGTGTTTCAAGGACACCTGTTTGCCTCACGCATCTGAAAACAGTGTTTCAAGGACACCCGTTTGCCTCACGCATCTGAAAACAGTGTTTCAAGGACACCCGTTTGCCTCACGCATCTGAAAACAGTGTTTCAAGGACACCTGTTTGCCTCCCGCATCTGAAAACAGTGTTTCAAGGACACCTGTTTGCCTCACGCATCTGAAAACAGTGTTTCAAGGACACCCGTTTGCCTCACGCATCTGAAAACACTGTTTCAAGGACACCCGTTTGCCTCACGCATCTGAAAACAGTGTTTCAAGGACACCCGTTTGCCTCACGCATCTGAAAACAGTGTTTCAAGGACACCTGTTTGCCTCCCGCATCTGAAAACAGTGTTTCAAGGACACCCGTTTGCCTCACGCATCTGAAAACAGTGTTTCAAGGACACCCGTTTGCCTCACGCATCTGAAAACACTGTTTCAAGGACACCCGTTTGCCTCACGCATCTGAAAACAGTGTTTCAAGGACACCCGTTTGCCTCACGCATCTGAAAACAGTGTTTCAAGGACACCTGTTTGCCTCACGCATCTGAAAACAGTGTTTCAAGGACACCCGTTTGCCTCACGCATCTGAAAACAGTGTTTCAAGGACACCCGTTTGCCTCACGCATCTGAAAACAGTGTTTCAAGGACACCTGTTTGCCTCCCGCATCTGAAAACAGTGTTTCAAGGACACCTGTTTGCCTCACGCATCTGAAAACAGTGTTTCAAGGACACACGTTTGCCTCACGCATCTGAAAACAGTGTTTCAAGGACACCCGTTTGCCTCACGCATCTGAAAACAGTGTTTCAAGGACACCTGTTTGCCTCACGCATCTGAAAACAGTGTTTCAAGGACACCTGTTTGCCTCACGCATCTGAAAACAGTGTTTCAAGGACACCCGTTTGCCTCACGCATCTGAAAACACTGTTTCAAGGACACCCGTTAGCCTCACGCATCTGAAAACACTGTTTCAAGGACACCCGTTTGCCTCACGCATCTGAAAACAGTGTTTCAAGGACACCCGTTTGCCTCACGCATCTGAAAACAGTGTTTCAAGGACACCCGTTTGCCTCACGCATCTGAAAACAGTGTTTCAAGGACACCCGTTTGCCTCACGCATCTGAAAACAGTGTTTCAAGGACACCCGTTTGCCTCCCGCATCTGAAAACAGTGTTTCAAGGACACCCGTTTGCCTCCCGCATCTGAAAACAGTGTTTCAAGGACACCCGTTTGCCTCACGCATCTGAAAACACTGTTTCAAGGACACCCGTTTGCCTCACGCATCTGAAAACAGTGTTTCAAGGACACCCGTTTGCCTCCCGCATCTGAAAACAGTGTTTCAAGGACACCCGTTTGCCTCACGCATCTGAAAACACTGTTTCAAGGACACCCGTTTGCCTCACGCATCTGAAAACAGTGTTTCAAGGACACCCGTTTGCCTCACGCATCTGAAAACAGTGTTTCAAGGACACCCGTTTGCCTCACGCATCTGAAAACAGTGTTTCAAGGACACCTGTTTGCCTCACGCATCTGAAAACAGTGTTTCAAGGACACCTGTTTGCCTCCCGCATCTGAAAACAGTGTTTCAAGGACACCTGTTTGCCTCACGCATCTGAAAACAGTGTTTCAAGGACACCCGTTTGCCTCACGCATCTGAAAACACTGTTTCAAGGACACCCGTTTGCCTCACGCATCTGAAAACAGTGTTTCAAGGACACCCGTTTGCCTCACGCATCTGAAAACAGTGTTTCAAGGACACCCGTTTGCCTCACGCATCTGAAAACAGTGTTTCAAGGACACCCGTTTGCCTCCCGCATCTGAAAACAGTGTTTCAAGGACACCCGTTTGCCTCACGCATCTGAAAACAGTGTTTCAAGGACACCCGTTTGCCTCACGCATCTGAAAACACTGTTTCACTGTTTCCGTCTCCGTTTGCCTCACGCATCTGAAAACAGTGTTTCAAGGACACCCGTTTGCCTCACGCATCTGAAAACAGTGTTTCAAGGACACCCGTTTGCCTCACGCATCTGAAAACACTGTTTCAAGGACACCCGTTTGCCTCACGCATCTGAAAACAGTGTTTCAAGGACACCCGTTTGCCTCACGCATCTGAAAACAGTGTTTCAAGGACACCCGTTTGCCTCCCGCATCTGAAAACAGTGTTTCAAGGACACCCGTTTGCCTCACGCATCTGAAAACAGTGTTTCAAGGACACCCGTTTGCCTCACGCATCTGAAAACAGTGTTTCAAGGACACCCGTTTGCCTCACGCATCTGAAAACAGTGTTTCAAGGACACCCGTTTGCCTCCCGCATCTGAAAACAGTGTTTCAAGGACACCCGTTTGCCTCACGCATCTGAAAACAGTGTTTCAAGGACAACCGTTTGCCTCACGCATCTGAAAACAGTGTTTCAAGGACACCCGTTTGCCTCACGCATCTGAAAACAGTGTTTCAAGGACACCCGTTTGCCTCACGCATCTGAAAACAGTGTTTCAAGGACACCTGTTTGCCTCACGCATCTGAAAACAGTGTTTCAAGGACACCTGTTTGCCTCACGCATCTGAAAACAGTGTTTCAAGGACACCCGTTTGCCTCACGCATCTGAAAACACTGTTTCAAGGACACCCGTTTGCCTCACGCATCTGAAAACACTGTTTCAAGGACACCCGTTTGCTTTACGCATCTGAAAACAGTGTTTCAAGGACACCCGTTTGCCTCACGCATCTGAAAACACTGTTTCAAGGACACCCGTTTGCCTCACGCATCTGAAAACACTGTTTCAAGGACACCCGTTTGCCTCACGCATCTGAAAACAGTGTTTCAAGGACAACCGTTTGCCTCACGCATCTGAAAACAGTGTTTCAAGGACACCTGTTTGCCTCCCGCATCTGAAAACAGTGTTTCAAGGACACCTGTTTGCTTCACGCATCTGAAAACAGTGTTTCAAGGACACCCGTTTGCCTCCCGCATCTGAAAACAGTGTTTCAAGGACACCTGTTTGCCTCACGCATCTGAAAACAGTGTTTCAAGGACACCCGTTTGCCTCCCGCATCTGAAAACAGTGTTTCAAGGACACCCGTTTGCCTCACGCATCTGAAAACACTGTTTCAAGGACACCCGTTTGCCTCACGCATCTGAAAACAGTGTTTCAAGGACACCCGTTTGCCTCACGCATCTGAAAACAGTGTTTCAAGGACACCCGTTTGCCTCACGCATCTGAAAACAGTGTTTCAAGGACACCCGTTTGCCTCACGCATCTGAAAACAGTGTTTCAAGGACACCCGTTTGCCTCACGCATCTGAAAACACTGTTTCAAGGACACCCGTTTGCCTCACGCATCTGAAAACACTGTTTCAAGGACACCCGTTTGCCTCACGCATCTGAAAACACTGTTTCAAGGACACCCGTTTGCCTCACGCATCTGAAAACACTGTTTCAAGGACACCCGTTTGCCTCACGCATCTGAAAACAGTGTTTCAAGGACACCCGTTTGCCTCACGCATCTGAAAACAGTGTTTCAAGGACACCCGTTTGCCTCCCGCATCTGAAAACAGTGTTTCAAGGACACCCGTTTGCCTCACGCATCTGAAAACAGTGTTTCAAGGACACCCGTTTGCCTCACGCATCTGAAAACAGTGTTTCAAGGACACCCGTTTGCCTCACGCATCTGAAAACAGTGTTTCAAGGACACCCGTTTGCCTCACGCATCTGAAAACAGTGTTTCAAGGACACCTGTTTGCCTCACGCATCTGAAAACAGTGTTTCAAGGACACCCGTTTGCCTCACGCATCTGAAAACACTGTTTCAAGGACACCCGTTTGCCTCACGCATCTGAAAACACTGTTTCAAGGACACCCGTTTGCTTTACGCATCTGAAAACAGTGTTTCAAGGACACCCGTTTGCCTCACGCATCTGAAAACAGTGTTTCAAGGACACCCGTTTGCCTCACGCATCTGAAAACACTGTTTCAAGGACACCCGTTTGCCTCACGCATCTGAAAACACTGTTTCAAGGACACCCGTTTGCCTCACGCATCTGAAAACACTGTTTCAAGGACACCCGTTTGCCTCACGCATCTGAAAACACTGTTTCAAGGACACCCGTTTGCCTCACGCATCTGAAAACAGTGTTTCAAGGACACCCGTTTGCCTCACGCATCTGAAAACAGTGTTTCAAGGACACCCGTTTGCCTCCCGCATCTGAAAACAGTGTTTCAAGGACACCCGTTTGCCTCACGCATCTGAAAACAGTGTTTCAAGGACACCCGTTTGCCTCACGCATCTGAAAACAGTGTTTCAAGGACACCCGTTTGCCTCACGCATCTGAAAACAGTGTTTCAAGGACACCCGTTTGCCTCACGCATCTGAAAACAGTGTTTCAAGGACACCTGTTTGCCTCACGCATCTGAAAACAGTGTTTCAAGGACACCCGTTTGCCTCACGCATCTGAAAACACTGTTTCAAGGACACCCGTTTGCCTCACGCATCTGAAAACACTGTTTCAAGGACACCCGTTTGCTTTACGCATCTGAAAACAGTGTTTCAAGGACACCCGTTTGCCTCACGCATCTGAAAACAGTGTTTCAAGGACACCCGTTTGCCTCACGCATCTGAAAACAGTGTTTCAAGGACACCCGTTTGCCTCACGCATCTGAAAACAGTGTTTCAAGGACACCCGTTTGCCTCACGCATCTGAAAACAGTGTTTCAAGGACACCCGTTTGCCTCACGCATCTGAAAACAGTGTTTCAAGGACACCCGTTTGCCTCACGCATCTGAAAACAGTGTTTCAAGGACACCCGTTTGCCTCACGCATCTGAAAACAGTGTTTCAAGGACACCCGTTTGCCTCACGCATCTGAAAACAGTGTTTCAAGGACACCCGTTTGCCTCACGCATCTGAAAACAGTGTTTCAAGGACACCCGTTTGCCTCACGCATCTGAAAACAGTGTTTCAAGGACACCCGTTTGCCTCACGCATCTGAAAACACTGTTTCAAGGACACCCGTTTGCCTCACGCATCTGAAAACACTGTTTCAAGGACACCCGTTTGCCTCACGCATCTGAAAACACTGTTTCAAGGACACCCGTTTGCCTCACGCATCTGAAAACAGTGTTTCAAGGACACCCGTTTGCCTCACGCATCTGAAAACAGTGTTTCAAGGACACCCGTTTGCCTCCCGCATCTGAAAACAGTGTTTCAAGGACACCCGTTTGCCTCACGCATCTGAAAACAGTGTTTCAAGGACACCCGTTTGCCTCACGCATCTGAAAACAGTGTTTCAAGGACACCCGTTTGCCTCACGCATCTGAAAACAGTGTTTCAAGGACACCCGTTTGCCTCACGCATCTGAAAACAGTGTTTCAAGGACACCTGTTTGCCTCACGCATCTGAAAACAGTGTTTCAAGGACACCCGTTTGCCTCACGCATCTGAAAACACTGTTTCAAGGACACCCGTTTGCCTCACGCATCTGAAAACACTGTTTCAAGGACACCCGTTTGCTTTACGCATCTGAAAACAGTGTTTCAAGGACACCCGTTTGCCTCACGCATCTGAAAACAGTGTTTCAAGGACACCCGTTTGCCTCACGCATCTGAAAACAGTGTTTCAAGGACACCCGTTTGCCTCACGCATCTGAAAACAGTGTTTCAAGGACACCCGTTTGCCTCACGCATCTGAAAACAGTGTTTCAAGGACACCCGTTTGCCTCACGCATCTGAAAACAGTGTTTCAAGGACACCCGTTTGCCTCACGCATCTGAAAACAGTGTTTCAAGGACACCCGTTTGCCTCACGCATCTGAAAACAGTGTTTCAAGGACACCCGTTTGCCTCACGCATCTGAAAACAGTGTTTCAAGGACACCCGTTTGCCTCACGCATCTGAAAACAGTGTTTCAAGGACACCCGTTTGCCTCACGCATCTGAAAACAGTGTTTCAAGGACACCCGTTTGCCTCAAGCATCTGAAAACACTGTTTCAAGGACACCCGTTTGCCTCACGCATCTGAAAACAGTGTTTCAAGGACACCCGTTTGCCTCACGCATCTGAAAACAGTGTTTCAAGGACACCCGTTTGCCTCACGCATCTGAAAACAGTGTTTCAAGGACACCTGTTTGCCTCCCGCATCTGAAAACAGTGTTTCAAGGACACCCGTTTGCCTCACGCATCTGAAAACAGTGTTTCAAGGACACCCGTTTGCCTCACGCATCTGAAAACAGTGTTTCAAGGACACCCGTTTGCCTCACGCATCTGAAAACAGTGTTTCAAGGACACCCGTTTGCCTCACGCATCTGAAAACAGTGTTTCAAGGACACCCGTTTGCCTCACGCATCTGAAAACAGTGTTTCAAGGACACCCGTTTGCCTCCCGCATCTGAAAACAGTGTTTCAAGGACACCTGTTTGCCTCACGCATCTGAAAACAGTGTTTCAAGGACACCCGTTTGCCTCACGCATCTGAAAACAGTGTTTCAAGGACACCCGTTTGCCTCACGCATCTGAAAACACTGTTTCACTGTTTCCGTCTCCGTTTGCCTCACGCATCTGAAAACAGTGTTTCAAGGACACCCGTTTGCCTCACGCATCTGAAAACAGTGTTTCAAGGACACCCGTTTGCCTCACGCATCTGAAAACACTGTTTCAAGGACACCCGTTTGCCTCACGCATCTGAAAACACTGTTTCAAGGACACCCGTTTGCCTCACGCATCTGAAAACAGTGTTTCAAGGACACCCGTTTGCCTCCCGCATCTGAAAACAGTGTTTCAAGGACACCCGTTTGCCTCCCGCATCTGAAAACAGTGTTTCAAGGACACCCGTTTGCCTCACGCATCTGAAAACAGTGTTTCAAGGACACCCGTTTGCCTCACGCATCTGAAAACAGTGTTTCAAGGACACCTGTTTGCCTCACGCATCTGAAAACAGTGTTTCAAGGACACCCGTTTGCCTCACGCATCTGAAAACACTGTTTCAAGGACACCCGTTTGCCTCACGCATCTGAAAACACTGTTTCAAGGACACCCGTTTGCTTTACGCATCTGAAAACAGTGTTTCAAGGACACCCGTTTGCCTCACGCATCTGAAAACACTGTTTCAAGGACACCCGTTTGCCTCACGCATCTGAAAACACTGTTTCAAGGACACCCGTTTGCCTCACGCATCTGAAAACAGTGTTTCAAGGACAACCGTTTGCCTCACGCATCTGAAAACAGTGTTTCAAGGACACCTGTTTGCCTCCCGCATCTGAAAACAGTGTTTCAAGGACACCTGTTTGCTTCACGCATCTGAAAACAGTGTTTCAAGGACACCCGTTTGCCTCCCGCATCTGAAAACAGTGTTTCAAGGACACCTGTTTGCCTCACGCATCTGAAAACAGTGTTTCAAGGACACCCGTTTGCCTCCCGCATCTGAAAACAGTGTTTCAAGGACACCCGTTTGCCTCACGCATCTGAAAACACTGTTTCAAGGACACCCGTTTGCCTCACGCATCTGAAAACAGTGTTTCAAGGACACCCGTTTGCCTCACGCATCTGAAAACAGTGTTTCAAGGACACCCGTTTGCCTCCCGCATCTGAAAACAGTGTTTCAAGGACACCTGTTTGCCTCCCGCATCTGAAAACAGTGTTTCAAGGACACCCGTTTGCCTCACGCATCTGAAAACAGTGTTTCAAGGACACCCGTTTGCCTCACGCATCTGAAAACACTGTTTCAAGGACACCCGTTTGCCTCACGCATCTGAAAACACTGTTTCAAGGACACCCGTTTGCCTCACGCATCTGAAAACACTGTTTCAAGGACACCCGTTTGCCTCACGCATCTGAAAACAGTGTTTCAAGGACACCCGTTTGCCTCACGCATCTGAAAACAGTGTTTCAAGGACACCCGTTTGCCTCACGCATCTGAAAACAGTGTTTCAAGGACACCCGTTTGCCTCCCGCATCTGAAAACAGTGTTTCAAGGACACCCGTTTGCCTCACGCATCTGAAAACAGTGTTTCAAGGACACCCGTTTGCCTCACGCATCTGAAAACAGTGTTTCAAGGACACCCGTTTGCCTCACGCATCTGAAAACAGTGTTTCAAGGACACCCGTTTGCCTCACGCATCTGAAAACAGTGTTTCAAGGACACCTGTTTGCCTCACGCATCTGAAAACAGTGTTTCAAGGACACCCGTTTGCCTCACGCATCTGAAAACACTGTTTCAAGGACACCCGTTTGCCTCACGCATCTGAAAACACTGTTTCAAGGACACCCGTTTGCTTTACGCATCTGAAAACAGTGTTTCAAGGACACCCGTTTGCCTCACGCATCTGAAAACAGTGTTTCAAGGACACCCGTTTGCCTCACGCATCTGAAAACAGTGTTTCAAGGACACCCGTTTGCCTCACGCATCTGAAAACAGTGTTTCAAGGACACCCGTTTGCCTCACGCATCTGAAAACAGTGTTTCAAGGACACCCGTTTGCCTCACGCATCTGAAAACAGTGTTTCAAGGACACCCGTTTGCCTCACGCATCTGAAAACAGTGTTTCAAGGACACCCGTTTGCCTCACGCATCTGAAAACAGTGTTTCAAGGACACCCGTTTGCCTCACGCATCTGAAAACAGTGTTTCAAGGACACCCGTTTGCCTCACGCATCTGAAAACAGTGTTTCAAGGACACCCGTTTGCCTCACGCATCTGAAAACAGTGTTTCAAGGATACCCGTTTGCCTCACGCATCTGAAAACAGTGTTTCAAGGACACCCGTTTGCCTCACGCATCTGAAAACACTGTTTCAAGGACACCCGTTTGCCTCACGCATCTGAAAACAGTGTTTCAAGGACACCCGTTTGCCTCACGCATCTGAAAACAGTGTTTCAAGGACACCCGTTTGCCTCACGCATCTGAAAACAGTGTTTCAAGGACACCTGTTTGCCTCCCGCATCTGAAAACAGTGTTTCAAGGACACCTGTTTGCCTCACGCATCTGAAAACAGTGTTTCAAGGACACCCGTTTGCCTCACGCATCTGAAAACAGTGTTTCAAGGACACCCGTTTGCCTCACGCATCTGAAAACAGTGTTTCAAGGACACCCGTTTGCCTCACGCATCTGAAAACACTGTTTCAAGGACACCCGTTTGCCTCACGCATCTGAAAACAGTGTTTCAAGGACACCCGTTTGCCTCACGCATCTGAAAACAGTGTTTCAAGGACACCCGTTTGCCTCACGCATCTGAAAACACTGTTTCAAGGACACCCGTTTGCTTTACGCATCTGAAAACAGTGTTTCAAGGACACCCGTTTGCCTCACGCATCTGAAAACAGTGTTTCAAGGACACCCGTTTGCCTCACGCATCTGAAAACAGTGTTTCAAGGACACCTGTTTGCCTCCCGCATCTGAAAACAGTGTTTCAAGGACACCTGTTTGCCTCACGCATCTGAAAACAGTGTTTCAAGGACACCCGTTTGCCTCACGCATCTGAAAACAGTGTTTCAAGGACACCCGTTTGCCTCACGCATCTGAAAACAGTGTTTCAAGGACACCCGTTTGCCTCACGCATCTGAAAACAGTGTTTCAAGGACACCCGTTTGCCTCACGCATCTGAAAACAGTGTTTCAAGGACACCTGTTTGCCTCCCGCATCTGAAAACAGTGTTTCAAGGACACCTGTTTGCCTCACGCATCTGAAAACAGTGTTTCAAGGACACCCGTTTGCCTCACGCATCTGAAAACACTGTTTCAAGGACACCCGTTTGCCTCACGCATCTGAAAACACTGTTTCACTGTTTCCGTCTCCGTTTGCCTCACGCATCTGAAAACAGTGTTTCAAGGACACCCGTTTGCCTCACGCATCTGAAAACAGTGTTTCAAGGACACCCGTTTGCCTCACGCATCTGAAAACAGTGTTTCAAGGACACCCGTTTGCCTCCCGCATCTGAAAACAGTGTTTCAAGGACACTCGTTTGCCTCCCGCATCTGAAAACAGTGTTTTGTAAAAAAAAAGAATGCACAGCCATGAACAACTCTCTCCGGCACTACCAGTACGTCCCTGCATTAGTAAAAAAAAAAATGCACAGCCATGAACAACTCTCTCCGGCACCACCAGTACGTCCCTGCATTAGTAAAAGAAATAATGCACAGCCATGAACAACTCTCTCCGGCACCACCAGTGTGGCGACACTTGACTGTATATATACTCAGATTCTGTTCCGTGTGGAATATGCCATCCATCCACAGCCTGGAGGCGTTCTCACACTTCTAAAGGCCTCCGCTGTCAGAGCGGAGCGGGGTCGCCCGGGAGAGAGCTGCGCTCGACAGCAAAGTTAATCCATTCTGCACGGGAACCCCTTTTTGGTGTTTAAAAGCATTGTGTCATGCTATTTAGCTATTGAAAAATAGCAGATCTACAAGCTCATAGTGCGGCACCGAGTGCGGCGCTACGAGCTTGTACGTCTGCTATTTTTTTTTGTAAATCTTAAAAATGTGTCCCAAAATCATTCAGAGCGAACGTTTTTAACTCAAATCTTTGCTTCTGCGGGGTCCCTGGAACAACATATTTTCAGATAGGGGTTGGCGGCCAATTACATATATTTTTGGGGGTCCTTGAGGTGAAAATGTTTGAGAACCACTGACACAGAAAAATGGGTTTTTTTTCCTGAAAACTGACAGGATTTAGAAGACATTTTGTAGAATCGTCCTCAGGTCTACATGGGTTAAGTGAAGGTTAAATGGAAGCACTTCAAAGAGCGAGCGAGAGAGAGAGCGAGAGCGAGAGAGAGAGAGCGCTTCACAGGAAAAAGAAAAAACAGAAATGACAGAAAGGTTAATGCGCGTCTTCTTGAAGCGTGTAGCGTTTTGGGGCGCGGTGGGTTCGAGGTCCAGTTTGGGTCGAGACGCCTCGGGTGGGGTTGGGGGGGTGGGGGGGATTGCGGGGGGTTTGGGTACTTATATATTTCATTCGCACGGTAAAGCCGCGACCGGCCACACTGATGATCACAATTGAGCAGTGGTACTATAGCCTGTTTTACTTAAAGGACCACTTTTCAACCTATCTTCATATAATAGGTCCTCACTAATAATCATGATGATAAAATGGCACGATTCTTTTCTACTCAGTCCGTGTCTCATAGGAGGGCTGTGGGCAGTTTAGAAACCATCTTCCAGTGACATCATCATTAGGCAGATTTTCTTTTTGAACAAGATTTTTTTTACAAAAATGTTTAGATTTTCATTATCGTGAGAACGATGGCTTCCATTTTCGCATTGCAACTTTTCAGGACTAGAAAGCCTGCAGTTTCTATTAGCTTGTATTCCCCATCGATGTCGTCACTGGAAGACGGTTTCTGAACTGCCCACAGCCCTCCTATAAGACACAGGCAGAGTAGGAAAAAAATGCGCAATGTTTTCATGATTATTAGCGAGGACCTATTATATGAAGATAGGTTGAAAAGTGGTCCTTTAATTGTATCAATACGGCAATACAGGAGAAAAAAAAATTGGATAGCAAAAAATTTCAATAATTATGAAATGTGTCAGTGATTTATTTGTTAACTCATTTGGACCTGAGGCCAGATTCTACAAATGCCTTCCAAATCCTGACAGTGTTCTGAAGAACCTCATGTCAAACAATTCCATCATGTCGACTCGGACCCCCAGAATTATATGAAACTGGTCGCAGACCCACATCTGAAAATATATTGTTCCAGGGACCCCTCCCCCAGAAGCAAAGATTTGAGTTAAAAACTGAAAGAATATACATTCAAAGATTTGTGCCACATTTTCACGATAATATTAAAGAAATAGCAGATCTACAATCTCGTAGCGCGGCACGCCAAGCTTTTATTAGCATTTGTAGACATTAGTATTTGATAGCAAGTATTTGTGTGACAACTAATCGCCAGGTTAGATTTGTAATCATGACAGACAGCGCCACCTACTATACTGTATTATCTGTATACCAACGGAATCAAGTTCGACACACGTTTTGAACAAGGTCAACTTCTCCCTCTTCCGCATTCAAAGCCCACGCACGCATGCTGCCGTGTGCGGTGTTCCCCTCTGGGGGTCTGCACTGCGAAAATATATCACCGAATACAAACCGCATTCAAAAGAGCTGAATAAAAGTTTTATGGACCCATAATAGTGATTATTATTTAAGTTAAGTTAAGTTTTGCCGTAACGTCTTTAAAACATCCCTCTCAGTCTCTGCACAGCGGCTCGAGCACTCAACACAAACACACACATTCTCTCGGCACAGCGGCTCGAGCACTCAACACAAACACACACACATTCTCTCTCTCGGCACAGCGGCTCGAGCGCTCAACACACTAAAAAAGCAACTTGCCAAATATTGATCTGTTTGGGCTCTTTATAGGTGTCCATGAACTGTCAACTGTTATATTTGTCTCCTTGTAAAATTAACTGTCATTTGTGGATTCAAATGAAAAACTAAAATTGTGTGTGTGTGTGTGTGTGTGTGTGTGTGTGTCATTAGTATACACACGCAGCATACAGAGAATCAAAACATGGTTCCTACTTTGAGCAGTCTTCTAACCGATGTAGTCATCAGTGTAAGATGCTGCAGGATCTCATCATCTCATCCTCAAACTCTGCAATGTTGTCGTTTGGACTCTGGGGTCATCAGCAGGATATCTGAAAGAAAGAAAGAAAGAAGCTTGTGACTAAATAACTACAATATAGGTCCTCTATAGCGCCACCTATACTGTATTATCTGTATACCAACGGAATAAAGTTCGACACACGTTTTGAACAAGGTCAACTTCTCCCTCTTCCGCATTCAAAGCCCACGCACGCATGCTGCCGTGTGCGGTGTTCCCCTCTGGGGGTCTGCGGTTCCCCGGGGGCGTCCCCTGGGGCGTCCCAGCTCACTGCTAAGCTGCCTATCACACAGAACCAGAGAGGCTCCCCATTGTTCCTGCCCCCCCCCCCGTACTGTTTGACCCATCCTGACCCATTAAAATTAGTGATGGACCGAATATTCGGCCGCAGAAAATATTCGGCAGAAAACGGCTATAAATGCATTTTCGGCCTATTCGGTTTCGGCCTGAATAGGCAGAAAATATATCACCGAATACAAACCGCATTCAAAAGAGCTGAATAAAAGTTTTATGGACCCATAATAGTGATTATTATTTAAGTTAAGTTTTGCCGTAACCATTTTTTTTGCCATAAATCAGGTAGTTTTAAGGTACGGCCATGACAGCAATGGTAGGAAAAAAAGATATATAATATTAATCATATTCGGATATTCGGTATTCGGTTTTCGGCCAACTGTTTCCTATATTCGGTATTCGGCCAACTGTTTCCTATATTCGGTATTCGGTTTTCGGCCAAACTGTTTCCTATATTCGGTATTCGGTTTAGTCCAAGAATGTCCCTTTCGGTGCATCCCTAATTAAAATGTAGCCTGAAACTCTGCCGGAGGGGTCTGGACAGACAGTGGGCGATCATTGGCATGCACGGCCCGCCGCGGCACTGAATATTAAACCATTTAGGCCTGACAACTGTCTTCTAAATCATGATGTTTTTAGATCAGTGGTGCTCAATATTTCATGTCAAGGATCCCCAAAAAGTAGTTGGCCGCCGATCGACCCCCATCTGAAAACATGTTGTTTCTTCAGGGACCCAACCAAAAGCAAAGATTTGACTTAAAAACTTTGACTCTGTTAACAATATTCAAAAACAGCAGATCTACAAGCTCATGGCGCGGCACACAGGTCCATTGTCCACCAGTCGACCTTGAGGCTTAATCAGGAGTTGTAGTAGCCACAGGATAATCTAAGCGGTGGATATTGCTCTTGTCTTCATGTCTTTATGCATGTAAATTGTCTTGTTCTTTGTGTTATGTCAAATGTGTGACGTATACGTGTTCTGCATACTTGGCTGCTGTGTCGCAAGACAAATTACAGTGTGAACTGACAATAAAGTACTATATCATATCACTCGGTATAGATCTGCTATTTTTCAATAGCTAAAATATATAGCATGATGCTTAAAAACACCAAAAGGGGTTCCCGTGCTGAATGGGTTAAACCAGAAGGGTTCTGTGGCGCACATTTGTAAGAGGCACACACTGGAAGGGGGGGGGGGGGGGGGGGGCGGGGGGGGGGGTGCCTGTCACACCCAGAATAATTAGCATTTATTTAACCACACACACACACACACTATCTATGCCAGGGGTGGGCAACTGGTGGCCCGGGGGCCACATGCGGCCCCCACCTTCACTCAATGCGGCCCTCATGTTAATATCAGAATACATATTGATTTCAGCTGTTACAATTCCAAACCCACTTTAATTACTTCATTATTGTCTTTGAGAGCAAGTTAACATACCGGTAACTATAACTAAATGCATTTGAAATTCAATAAAAAAGGTTACTTTTCAGGATTCCAATTCAAAAATAGCAAAGAAATATTCAGGTTTTCAATTCAAATATTGCAAAATATAGCCGATCTACAAGCTCAAAACGCGTCGCATTGAGGCGCGTTTTGAGCTTGTAGATCGGCAAATTTTTATATGCACTGTGGCCCCTCTGGAATGAGTGTGGAAATATATTGGCCCTATATGCATCATCAAAGTTGCCCAGCCCTGATCTATGCTATATACAAGGCTAAAGGTTTTGTTTAATTTTAACGTAATCCTATATATATATATATATATCATATTTAATGTTCTCAACCTGGGATGGGAGTCCCTGTACAGTACAACGTGTACACAGAGCTCAAGACTTAAATCAACACTTTTCTGATTTTACAGTGAACTTTGGGGTCCCAGTCAGAGAATAAGAAGAGTTGTATTACAGTAGATGGGGGTAAACCGGTATAGAAATCACTGAATTCAATTGTATGAATCCATTTTGGGTGGGAACCCCTTTTGGTGTTATAAACATTATGTTATAATTTAGCTATTGAAAAATAGCAGATCTACAAGCTCATCGCGCGCCACCGAGTGGTGCGCTACGAGCTTGTAGGTCTGCTATTTTTGAAAAAAATTGAACACATAAGAAACATAGCTTTTTCGGAAAACTGTCAGGATGTATAGAAGACATTTTTAGAATCTGATCTCAGGTCAAAATGGGTTCAAATGGGGTAAATCACAGAGTTACAGCACACAGGACCATTAATGCACACAACTATACCGTATAGGCGTTCCTGCTAGTGATGGGAGATTAAATCGGCAAACACATCGGTATCGCCGATTTTAGTTGTTTTTAGATTAATCTGCATCGGTTCGATCAATCAGACCGATTCATTAATCGGTCCGATTAATCGGTCTGTCTTTACTGATAAACAAGCACAAAGTAACAGCTTGAACAGATCTACAAGCTCACAATATTAAATATAAAAAAAGGTATTAAAGTTAAATCTGACTTGCCTAAGCCTGCAGTGCAGATACGCCGTTATATGGAATTTTCAGAATAGACAAAATTATTATATATTTTTTCAATACAGAATGAGATCATATCGACATCGGTAATATCTGTTATCGGCCATAACAGCAATGAATTATATCGAATTATATATGACTGAATAATCAGTCACCAATATCAGCCAAGCTGAATAATCAGTCACCAATATCAGCCAAACTATTTTTCTGCTGCAAAATGTACTGTAGATATCTATATAAAATAAAACAGCAATCTCTAACCTACTACAATTTTTTCTTTTACATATTAATATGTAATAATATTACAGTTTTTGGTCAGTAATACCTCTCGTCCCTGGGTAGAATAAAGATAACAATAGAGATAGATTCTGAATAATATTATAATCAAAGTAACTTGTTTGAATGCCCAACACTGTAGCTAGCTGTGGGAGTGGGCTGCTCTACTCTGCCCCCTGTGGGTCGAACAGCAGTGATGCATCCTGCTTCCTTAACCACACCAAAGGGTCACCATGATGACCCTTGGGGTTGCAAACGGTTGCAAGGAGCAGTGTTGTTTGGGCAGAAGATTTTAGTTTTAGTTTACATCACTGCAAAGTGCTCCTTTAACCCATTTTGGACTGAGGTCGATAAAAAAAAAAGGGTTCTAAATCCTATTTCTTTCTGAAAAACGTATGTTTCTATGTCAGTGGTGCTCAACCTTTTTCATGTCAAGGACCCCCAGAATTCTCTATTGGGCCACGGACCCCCAATCTCAAAATATGTAGTTCCAGACCAGGGACCCCCCCAGAAGCAAATATTTTAGTTAAAAATGTTCGCTCTGAAATATATATTCAATGATTTGTGCCACATTTTAACGATTTTTCAAAAATAGCAGACCTACAAGCTCGTAGCGGCCTTTCTGTGTGGAGTTTGCATGTTCTCCCCGTGTCCCCTAGGGTAGGTACCCTCACAAAAAACATGCAGTAATCCTGGTCACTAAAACTGCCTCCCCCTGGCCAGCCGGGGGGCCTGATGGAGGGGAAAGGAACTGGTTGGAATAACGTGTTCCTTCCACGAGCCAACCAGGGAAACTCCCCCCTGTCAGGTGTAAAGGAGCAACTTGGACACTCATGCATGAAGGAAGCATGAGTTCAAGTCCGTTGCTCTCCCCTTGTCCCCCATATATGGGGACTAGGTTGGAGGAGGGTGTGTAGAGCCCAGGATCACATTAGATGATTGACACAGGGGTGAAAAATGGGTTACAAAATCGTGGGATAAAAAATAAATACCTTACTACTGAGCCAAGGTTGGGATCTCTCGGCAGTAATTCTCAGGCCCTTGATTTAGGGCCTCTGTTACATTAGTTTTTCTTTCAATCTTAGACTATTTTTAAATCTGATAGTGTCACACACTACACAGATAATCTTATCAAATTGATTTAGCAGATAATCTTAACCCGCTCAGCACAGGAACCCCTTTTGGTGTTTGAAGCATTATGTTATACTTTAGGTATTGAAAAATAGCAGATGTACAAGCTTGTGGCGCGGCACTGAGTGCCACGCTGCATCCTTGTAGATCTGCTATTTTTGAAAAATCGTGAAAATGTTGATCTGCTATTTTTTTTTAATGGTGAAAATTTGGTGCAAATCTTTGAATATATAATTCTTTCAGAGCGAACGTTTTTAACTCAAATCTTGACTTTGGGGGGCGTCCCTGGAACAACATATTTTCAGATGGGAGTCGGAGGCCAATTACAGATGATTTTTGAGAGTCCTTGACATTAAATAGTTCTAGAACCACTGATATAGAAACATATTTTCAGAAAACTGTCAGGATTTAGAAGATATATTTTTTAGAAGCCGCGTCTAAATGGGTTAAAAGCATCACACACACACTACAGAATTCTATGCAGATTATCAGGTTTACCCAAAGACAGCATTATTCCCTTGCAATAGTTTGCTAAATCAGCAGATGTATAGGAACTATGGAGGAGTGCATCAACATGAAAGGTGGATCATATAGGCCTATAATAATGATCAGCATATCAAAGTCAAAGTCATACGATTTGTCACACACGTTACCGCAGTGAAATTTGTTGACCCATCTCTTGGAGCGGTGAGCCGCAGCCAAGGAGCGGTGAGCTGCAGCCGTGCCGCGCTCCGGAATCATTTGATTAGTAGATTTGACCCCCACAAACCAACCCTTTGATGCTGAGTGCCAAGCAGGGAGGCATTGGGTCCCATTTTTTTTACAGTCTTTGGTATATGACCCGGCCGGGGATCGAACACCGACCTCCCAGTCTCAGGGCGGACACTCTAACCACAAGGCCACTGTCTGGTATCACGGCATTATCACAGCAGCAGCTAAATAATGAAGAAGCCAAGACACACGTTCAACAAACCACGTGCAACAAACCATGTGCAACCCAGATTCGGCACAAACAACAAGGGACTAAATTATTTTCGCACCTATGCAACCAAAATGTGGAATGCCCTACCTACAGGGATTCGAACCGCTGACCCAGGGATCACTGGACGACCTGCTCCACCTCCTGAGCCACAGCATTCAAGTGTTTAGATTGGTTTAGGTACATTTGCTAGCATCCCAAATACAGTTCCAATAAGTACCAACCATTACTGAGAATCATAAACCTCGGGTACAGATGCAGATTCTTCATACTGACATTTGGAAGCCTAGATAGCTGGGCCATGAATGTACATAAACTGACCAGGAGTGGCCTAAACAATAGCTGGCATGACAAACAGGGTTGCCATCAGAATGACCGTTTCCAACCCCAGCACAACTTAAAACCCGCCCAATTAAATAAAAACCAGCCCAAATCGGCCAACCCCATGTAACGGCACAAAACCATTACATATGCAACAGAAAGCAATGTGCATATAGTGTAATGCATACAAAGCTTCATATCTCCACCAAATAACATAAATAAACTACGCATAGTGTGCAGAAAAAAACAGTCAGCCAACCCAAAATAGCAACATGCACTGGTGTTGTGTAGTTTGTCTGTGTGGAGGAGGAGAGGGCCATGTGTATCCTTAAGTGAACATGAACTGTCAACCCCGTTATATTTGTTTCCTTGTAAAATGTATTGTAATTTGTGGATTCAAATAAAGAAATCGAAATGTGTGTGTGTGTGTGTGTGTGTGTGTGTGTGTGTGTGTGTGTGTTCCATTAGTATACACACAGAGAATCAAAACACGGTTCCTACTTTGAGCAGTCTTTGTCGTCATCAGTGTAAGATGCTGCAGGATCTCATCATTACATCCTCAAACTCTGCAATGTTGTCCTCTGGACTCTGGGGTCATCAGCAGGATATCTGAAAGAAAAGAAAGAAGCTTGTGACTAAATAACTACATTATAGGTCTTCTATTTAACACACAGCTTATCTTTTCTATTTCCTGAAAGACACACACACACACACCTTAGACTAGAGACACGCCAAAATCTGCCATTGAGCCCCATTATAAAAGTCTCAAATTTGAAAGCACTATATTTCTAAAACTGACACCTTTCAAAGATTCCTTTTCAGGCAAACATGTCCACCGTAAGATGAACTTAAGTAGGCTAGAATGGGGTTGGTAGGTTTAAGTATGTAGGACTAGTAGCATGCTAAAGTTTGCCATAGAGAATGCATTGGGCGTTTAATAACTCATACATAACTCAGAAACTACAAAACATTTCAAAGTAAAAAGTTCCACACACACACACACACACACACACACACACCTTAGCTGGTATAAACAGTGAATGGACAAATCTGTGACACAGCATGAATTCACAAATAATGACCCTCCGTCATGGACTATAAATACACACGGTAAATAAATGTGTAGGCTACATTGCATTTATATATATATTATCATTGCGGTAATTATTATTAAAGTTTTATAGGTTTTGCTTTGAATTATATGGACTGGACTGTCTTTCATTATGTATTATTATCTGGTGACCAGAGTTTTTTTTTTTTTGTCGTCTTGTCGCCGTCGGTGGAGGAATTCAGAGAAGAGTCTGGCTGCGTCCGAAATCATTCCCTATGCCCCATATAGTGCACTACTTTGAGGTTCCGCCATTTTGTTATAGTGTCCGAATATGTAGTGAGCATTTTTGCACCCTAACGTAGTGGACTGAAGTATCCCACAATGCACCGGGAATTGTAGGGAGCATCCGATGGTCACTACAAAAACACAGCGAAGCAAATCTGCCCCATAATGCATTGCGCAAGCTCGCTCTTGAGCGCACATGCACGCGTTTGCGCACGTGCGCTGCTTCTGCATGCATGCGCTCATTGCGCTCCAACTCAGAAGAGGCAGAAGTTGAACCAGCGAAAGAAATCAACACAAATGTACTTTTTAAACTTTCGTTTTCCCCTCTTTTCTTCCCTGGCGGATCTCGAAGCTACAGATCTCGAGACAAATGATCTGTGCATTTATTTGAAATTGTTTTATTTTATTTATAATAAATCTACTCGTTTGCAATAGTATTACTAATCTGATTAATTGTATCACCCAGGCCCAGCGCATGACGTTAGGAGAGCAATCAGTTGCTTGCTGTAGAATATATTTGTGAGATTCTTTATCACAAACGTAGGCTAAATACATGCATGTGAGACACATATTAATTGTGTCCGAACATATGTTTTATTAATATTCATTCATTCCTGCCATGAATATGCTATCTAACATTATTTCATTGAATTGCAATAAATTGCAACTTCATTGTGTAGGCAGTCATTTATTGGACTGCTGTTTCTGTTAACACCAAACGTCCGTATTGTGAGAAGAGCTTGTAGATCGGCTACTTTTGGTAATTCTTTACCAAAAGTACCCAAGTAAAAGTATACAACCTCACAACACGGACGTCGCGCGTTGCTTAGATCGGCTATTTTTGCCGTATCCCCCCCGCCACAGGATTAGCGGGGGTTCATGTGGTTAAGATTAAATCATGCTGCTGATATTTTCATATATTGTCAAGGTTGTGCACTGTTTTCCCATAACAATGGGCCTATGATTATTATCAATAAATTAATATTAGACTATATCCATTATCCTAAATAACCTTTTTATCATAGATATATAGGCCTAAATGCCTGCAAACATATTTTCATTAACCTATTTTTTCCTTTATTCATTCATGAATTTAAAAATAACTTTACAAACTGTCCTTGCAGGGAGGTGACAGCCAGACTTATTTGATACAGTCTGTTCCTAGCGGAAATTCAGCAGCAGCGTTTTGATTGGTTTCTTGTAGTCAGTTGATTCTTCATATCCAAATGAGTGAAATGGCCGGGATGATTTGTTTATTTTTCAAACAGTTCTTAACTTCTTTATGAGGCGATCTGAAAAAACCTAATGGGGATTTCATGCAAATAAAAAGTACATGAACCCGCGGAACTACAGCGCCCTCTATCGATATTGACGTCAGAGTCGGTGCTCCCCATACAGGGAGTATTGTCCGAAATCATCACTATAGAGTCCACTAGAATCTGGATCCCTGTATGGGGGATAGGGAGTAGGGAACAACCCTAGCAATTCGGACGCAGCCTCTGTCTGTCTCCCGCTCGTAAACAAACCATGACATTTAATTTCACTGAAGTTCTGAACTATTATATATATTAATATAGACTCAAGTGTCCGCTGTAAAAATACGACTATAAATTGCCGTTTAATGAAGGACAAAAGCATATAATTCCTTACCGTAGAGCCACAGGATAGGCTGTCGGTCCGTCCATCATCTTCAAAGAAACGTATTGCCGCTCTTTTTAGTTAGTTATTTATTAATACCTCTGGCACGTTAAATACACCTTTCTGAATGTGAATGAATACACGTTGGTCACCTAAACGAATAACGAGCCTAATAACTAATAACTTAATAATGAATTCTGAAGGAATATTAAATATAATATTGTCCATGTTTGTAAAAAAGCAGCGACTGAACTACAAGCTACACGCCAAATTAACAACAGCTGCTGTTACTTTGCTCCAATTACGCCGCCAGACAAACCTCACCCACACACACACATTTCACTGAACTACCGGTATTATATATATATATTAATATAGACTCCTCAAGTGTCCACAGTAAAAATACGAAAAAGCATATAAAGAACAAAAGCATAATAAATTCCTTACCGTAGAGCCATAGGATAAGCTGTCCTTTCTTCAAACTTTTATCGGCGCTCTTTTTAGTTACCGTAGGCTATAGTTATTATTAATACCTCTGGCAGGTTAAATACAATTCACTTTCTGAATGTGAATGAATACACGTTGGTCACCTAAACGACCCAGCAATGACGAGCCTAATAACTAATAACTTAAGAATTAATTTTTAAGGAATATTAAATATAATGTCCCAGCGACTGAAAGCTACACGCCAAAGCTAACAGCTGCTGCTAATTTCCTCTGACAAACCTCAACCAGAGTCATCTAATAGGAGAGTAGCGACACGCTTTGATCTCGCCCTATGGTAACAATGTAATGCGGAAGTGCTCATTCTATCTCAATGGGATAGTTCCATAGAGTTGATAGTTCCAATGTGTGGCACTATGGGAGTCAACGCTAGTGTCGCCACTCTTTTACTAGATTTACTATGACCTCACCTAACACAAAACTTTAATAGAATACAAAATATAAACTAATGGATGCCAAATATTAGACAAACCCACCTCTTGTCTCATATGCTGCAGCTGCATAACAATATATATATATATATTTAAAAAAGAAATAACCCTGGTTCTCTTCACGTCCCACCTGACAGGAGACAAGTCACGTGACCAATAGGGTGAAGTGGTCACCTTCCTTGGATATCTGGGCAACTCGTTGTGAAATTGGATATTTTGTCCAAAATGTTAAAAGATTAGGCTTACTATATATTTGAAAAGAAATGTCTTTAATAAGTAAAGAAAGTAGGCCTACACATGATCATTATACATTGCTTAAACATTCGAGAATTAAGGTCTAATATAATATTTCTACAAATTGCTACAAAACCTATTTTGGAGCATATACTGTAAAAACAAATTTGAAGGATAAAATTATGTCTGATAATGATGTAGCCTACCGTGCATGTTCACATCATGTATACTTTAATACTTAAAATATATGTAATTATTTTACATTTTGGACAAAATAGCCAATTTTACAATCGAGGTGCCCAGATGTCCTAACCTGACTCTGCCAGCAGAGGGAGTGGTTCCACCAGGCTACAGGTGTCCATGGTGCCCACTTGATCTGTGGTGGTTCTCAACCTTTCCCAGGCAATCTATAAACACAACACCAGATATCTGTCTAAACACAAATATAAAATAACAACTGTGAACAGTCATATTCATGTGAGATTTTTTTTAATTCTATCTATAATTTTATAATGGACAATTTACTTTTTGCAGGGCAAGTGAAGTGGGCTTGACCTTTCGGCAAGTAGAACATGACCTGTACGACGGGCAAGTGCCCCTGAGACCTCCTATTTTAGAGCCGAATAAGTTGGTTCGGCGCTGTAGAGCCTACAATGTGACGTCATTTGGCTCTGTAGAGCCTACAATGTGACGTCATTTGAGGTTCGGGGGGACGGGTACTGTCCTAAAGTCGCCTCTTCGGTGCTACTGAAAATTTCTGACGAGCCGAAATAATTTCGGCACTACAGCGCAACAGCGGTAAAATAGGAGTATGAATCGGCCCTTAGTGTCAACCCCTGTACATGACGCTATAGTATGTCGCAGGGATTTACACCCAATCCATCAGGATCGAACCCCCGACCTCCCAGTCTCAGAAGCGGGCACTCTTAACCACAAAGCCACTGAGCTGGTTGTCTGGTATTCAATAAATCAATCAAAGTGCACTCAGGAGAAGAGAAGACACCTTTTGAAATAAAATGTGGCGCCAATATTGGGTTCTCTGATCCTCACTCACTCCCCTCAGACAGAATCTAGTACCTCCACCAGAGGAAGTGTATAGTCCTTTCATTTTATTTCTAAATGGGGGAACAACTGGTTTAACATTTTATTGTTAAATGTAATTGGCCATTTACTGTATATGTAATTGGCCGTCAGTATATGTTGTTCCAGAAGAGTTAAAAACATTTGCTCTGACAGAATACAATATTCAAAGATTTGCACCACATTTTTTACGATTTCTCAAAAGATAGCAGATCTACAATCTACTTGTACATCTGCTATTTTCAAATAGCTAAAGTATAACACATAACGCTCAAAACAGAAGTCCCCTCACATCTCAATGCAAACGACCATCATGCTCTGAAATATATTTATTTTTGATGTGGCGTCATAATTAAACAGACAAACCCCCCCCCCTAGACCACACCCAGTAACAAAACACCATAGCCCACATCCAGTAACAATTTCCAGTAGGGAGAACAGAGCATCGTATTGTTGTATATACGCATCGCATCGCTGTTAACATGTTAATTATGATTAACATGAATTACACCCCTAGCATAAACGGCTCACTCCCAGTGAGTGACATCCTCTCAGTTGAGTGTCAGCGGAGTTCAAACATATTTTGTTTTAGTTTATACATTTTTTTGTATATTCTTAAAATAAATCTAAACAAGATCAGAAATGGGTTTCCCATTACAAACAAAAAATAAAATATATTCAGTTTTAAAGGACAACTTTAGTTTTTTTTTTCAACCAAGGTTCATGTTTTTTAGGTTGTTATTAGAGAAAGTAAAAGATGAGTGTTAATTTGTTTTTGCTGCTTTCTTTCGTTTTAGGGATTTTAGCTTTTTTTGACAGGGGGGGCGGGGGCATTCGAGCATGGGGCTAAATATGTATTGTTTTTACAAAATTGTCTTTCTTTTTTTATTATTTACTATAGTCCTACTAGACCCCAGGAAATTACATCTGGCCACAAAAGATCACGAGATCTACTGAATGTGTCAAACTGACATATTGAGCCTATGCCACACAGTGTGGCTTCCCCCCAGTAGGCCTCCCTCACATTCAGTAGATCATGTGATCTTCTGTGGACAGATGTAATTTCCATGGGGGCTAATGGACTAGGACGATAGTAAAAAATAAAAAAAATAAATAGTCATATTTTGTAAAAAATATATACATATTTAGCCCCATACTCGAATGCCTGTCAAAAACAGCTAAAATCCCTTAAAACGAAAGAAAGCAGCAAATGAAAAAAATAAAAATAACACTCATCTTTTACTTTCTCTAATAACAACCTAAAACATGGACCTTGGTTGAAAAAAAAACTAAAGTTGTCCTTTAAACAAGCAGATTCTGGACGCTTATTCAACAAGCACATTATTGAAGACCAACTTGACATCTTCATGAGTGTAATCACAGCTCAAACAAACTTGGAAAGTTCAGAAATAGGTATCCCATTACGAAAAATATATTCAGTTTTAAACAAGCTGATTCTGGACGCTTAGGGTTAGGGTAAACCCTAACTCTGGATGCTTATTATTCTAAGGAAGACCAACTTGACATCTTCATGAAGGTAATCACAGCTCCAACAAATTTGGAAGAATTTCTGTGAAAGAAGAAAATGCAGCCATTAGTTAACTTGTTTAGCCTATTGATGCACTACACTTTTAGTTTCATTTTGACATTAAAAGCGCCTTTTGTTCAATTTGTTAAGAGTTGTCTTGACTGCATGACGATGTCAGCAGTGTTGTTTTCGTCGACTAAAACTAAGACGAAAAAATTCCGTCGACTACCTTTTTCCACTGGCGAAAACTACATGGAAACTAAATGAAAACTAAGCCATGATGACTAAAAAATTAAATATGACTAAATATACTGACAATTTCGTCAACAAATAAAAACTGGACTAAAATGTTAGGAAGGCACTAGTGGACAAGAGATCCACTATAAGTCATTTTACACTTGGTTGCATGTTGTGAGCTTGTAGATTGTCTATTATCAGCAAGTGACGGCATCAAGGCTCGCCAAAATACATTTTGTTCGACTAGATCAACTGTAGATTTAGTCGACTAAAATCTTATGATATTTAGTCGACTAAAACTAGACTAAAATGTGACAAAAACTAAATGAAAACTATTCAAGAGACTATGACTAAAAAAATAATAAAATAAAGTGTTGCCAAAAACAACACTGGATGTCAGTATCCAACATCAATTAGGAAATGCATAACGCCAAGCAGGGGATCTTAGCTCACCTCATATAAGAACTGTGTTTTATTTGCATTGTAATCCCCATAGGGGGGATTTTTAGATCGCCTCATATTGTGCTTGAAAAATTAACAAATCATCCAGGACGCTTCACTCATATGGATATGAAGAATCAACTGAGTGAGAGAAAACGCTATCGTTACTGCTACTGAATTAGTTACATTTTCTCATACAAATATGAGTGACTGACTGTCATAAACCATACAGAGACACCTCCCCGACAATAACGCAGAGACAGCTTGTTTGTTTTTGGACCACAACACTTATAGTAGACAATATTAAGATGAGCCCATGTTATTCTCCATAAAGAAATTACTGTACTTCCGTTGAAGTCTAGGGGACGAGCGAATGACGTCAGGACTTCGGCGCTCTATAAGTAACAAATCTCATTGAATATTTTTGGGTGCAAATAAAAAATAGTCTTACAAATCATCCAGGACGCTTCACTCATATGGATATGAAGAATCAACTGAGTGAGAGAAAACTCTATTGTTACTGCTACTGAATTAGTTACATTTTCTCATACAAATATGAGTGACTGACTGTCATAAACCATACAGAGACACCTCCCCGACAATAACGCAGAGACAGCTTGTTTGTTTTTGGACCACAACACTTATAGTAGACAATATTAAGATGAGCCCATGTTATTCTCCATAAAGAAATTACTGTACTTCCGTTGAACCAGGGGAGTCTAGGGGACGAGCGAATGACGTCAGGGGTTCGGCGCTCTATAAGTAACAAATCTCATTGAATATTTTTGGGTGCAAATAAAAAATAGTCTTATATAAAAATAAGCCTTAAGATCTCACCGGGACGGGACATGCACTTCTCCAGCTCCTTGTATGCGTCGTGCGGCATAGTTTGGATTTGGCCCTGGAGTCTCTGACGCCCATGCAGGGTCACCTGCCACAGGCTCAGCCTTGTCTTCATGCCACCTGGGCTCTGGTGGGGGTGAGGAGTCCAATAATTAACCCACTTTGGGCGGGAACGCCTTTTGGTGTTTTAAACATTATGTTATAATATAGCTATCGAAAAATAGCAGATCTACGAGCTTGTAGGTCTGCTATTTTAGAAAAATCGTGAAAATGTGGTTCAAATTTGGAATAATATATAACGTTTTTAACTCAAATCTTTGCTTCTGGGGGGGGGGGGGGTCCCTGGAACAACATTGAGCACCACTGATATAGAAACATAGGTATTTCAGAAAACTGTCAGGATTTAGAATACTTTTTTTTTTAAATGTTGCCTAAATGGGTTAATGGCAGAGGTTGGACAAAATTGGATTATTTTGTTTCTCAACTGATCCTGACAGGTATTTTGAGCTACTAGCCAGGATCCAATCCAACTTTAAGGATAAAATAATCTACCCTAATATGCTCACTTCAAATACCTTAAATTTGCCTTAATCCAATATGGCCCTATTGATAACCTATTATAACTTTATAAGGCAATATTTTCTAAATTTCATTATTGCGAACGCAGTGAGCACTTACTATGAGACCTAGCAGATCATGTCTGTGTGTCTGTCTGTCTGTCCGTGTGTCTGTCCCGCTATCCAAATATGGAGTGTGTTGCATCAGCAATCACTCAGCTCCATATATGGGCACAAAAGGGGCCAGGTCCACTCAGCTCCATATATGGGCACAAAAGGGGCCAGTGATTTGTTTGTTGTGGACCTGGCCCCTTTTGTGCCCATATATGGAGCTGAGTGCGTTCGCTTCCCGCGTTCGCGCGTCTTACTCGTGCTTTAAGTATCATGTGACGTGTCAAACTAGGGGGTTTTCATGATTCTGAATCCATTCCAAGCATTAGTTTTGCACAAAAAACAGTTATTGGGCTACATTTTGGGGACATTTTGGGTAAGTGGCTACGGCCAAATTTAGTCCAAGGAGTGTTTCTCATGCAAAACTAATGCTTGTATTGGATTCAGAATCATGAAAACCCCCTGGTGTGACATGTCACATGCTACTTAAAGCATAATGAAAATATTGCCTTATAATAGGTTATCAATAGGGCCAACTTAGATTAAGGCAAATTTAGGGTATTTGCAGGGAGCAGATTAGGGTAGATTTTTTTTATCCTGGCTAGTAGACCTAGGCCCTCATTTATTTACCGCAATTGTCAGCATTTACCATTTCCGCCAAAGCTTGAAATTGAACGTGTGCCAGGACAAAAATCACGTCTGGTCGGGAGCTGTCGAACGCTTTGTCCTCGGCTGTAAATGGACTGCACGCCTTTATTTCCAAGTGACAATGACAAGCATACAGCTTGCCTATTTGCAATTGTAGCAGGCTATAGGCGTAAGGGGCTTAATCATTTTCGGGGGTCGGGAGGACGGGACCGCGGCGTGCGTCACCAACACATACCAGCACACATGCAAGCCTTCATCCATATGTTTATGATTCGTTCATCAATGATCAAATCACTCCATAAACGTTGATTATGACTGCCTTGACGACATGGTAGCCTATCTCTCATGCAGGCCTCACTCACCCACAGGACTTATCGCAGCAGTGCGCAGTCTCACTGATCGCCTTCGCCGTGCACTGCGCACGAAATCCACGAATGGGTAAAATTAATATAGGCCATCCTACAAACGTATTCCATTCATGGCGATGCGATGTGTCATGTATCCTTGAGGTGCGTGCGTGCGTGGACATGACAGCAAGGCAAGCGAGGTGAGAGGGAAACAGACAGGGTAGGCCTACAGCTTTATTTAATTCATGCAGGTGTTCGTTCTTTATTTATTTAAGATACAACACACCAGTTAGTTGGGCTTGTAAGTTGCGTGTGCGTCTGTGTGTGTGTGTGTGTGTGTGTGTGTGTGTGTGTGTGTGTGTGTGTGTGTATGAGCGAGGGGGGTCAGGGGGCAAGGCACGGGGGAACTTTTTTTTCCTGTAACCATGGTTTCCAGGTCGTATTGCAGAACGTTCATGTCGCAAAAACTAGGGCGAGGCTTGATTTCATAGGGCGTGCCAGATAGATTTCAGCCGTCACATTTATTAACGTTGGAATGAAATTAAGGAAGGATCAGCTGTTTGCGATCACTTTATAAATGCCGTGGCGACGTGGGTGTACTACGAAACCTACACTCGAATTTGGGGCAGGTTTTACACTCAATTGATAAATGAGGGCCCTAATGTCCTGTCGGAATCAGTTGAGAAACACAATAATCCCATTTTGTCCAACCTCTGCCAAACTTTTTTTTAACTTACTAGAGTCTTGTAGAAACTGGCGCTGACGCACAGCTGGTGGCGGACGGTGTTCTTCCAGCCCTTTGGGGCCGTTCTGAAGAACGGGAAATTTTCGCTACATGGACAAAAAGAAAAGAATACGTGAATGAGACAATTAAGTTGCTAGTTTTTTCCACTAGATCGATTTGAATTCAATTTTATTCTCATTCTAAACGGTAGATTATATTATTGCAAACATTTTAATCTCCATGATCGATAACCATCACCACATTTGTTTTGCCTGAAATGTCATGTTCCTATAATGACAGATACCGTCCTAAGCCGACAGTACAGGGCCGGCGGTCAATCCCTAGACTCCTTCAAAACCGCTCTGTAAGGGCACCTACGGACGGCTGCAATTCGAAACTGGCCCCCGTAAAACCTGAATCCCCCCCCCACCCCTTTCCCACCTTCACTGTATGTTTTTCCCCCCGTTAATTACCCCCTCTATGATGATTTCCTGTACATTTGTCGTGTATATTTGTACGTCTCTAAATGTTATGATGAATTGAAAAAATCACACCCGTGTGAACCGAGTGGTGCAACTCCCCTCTCTCTCCCCCCCACCTCCTCTCTCTCTCTCTCTCTCTCTCTCTCGCCATGGTAAACCTGCAGTGTAAAACAATTGGACAGACCAGACGAAGGCGTAGATCTGCTGGACATTGAGGTTTCTGCTGCTGAGCGCCATGGAGATGAGGACCCAGATCTTGACAGGAGGGCGGCACCAAACTCCCTCTTTTAGGGTCTCGCTGTCCTGCAATTACAGTGCAGAGTATATAGTATGTCATCATAATCTCCACATAAATCAAAAACAACAAAATCACTATCATGTACAGGTGATTACCGATCTACAAGCTCACAGCGCGTCGTATTGTGACGTAGTGAGTGTTTGTAGATTATCGCGGAAATGTTTAGCCATTTCGCTGAATGCCCGTAAATATGAAGCTCTTGTTTGGATTAAAGAAAAGAAATAGCACATATCAGGCTATGACTTAGTGGACACTCTCAACTGCCAGTGTTGTTTTCGTCGACTAATATACTATGACTATAATAAAAACGAAATGAAAACTAAGCTATGACGACTAAAACTATGACTAGATAGACTGACAATTCCGTCAACAAATATAAACTAGACTCAAATGTTAGGAAGGGACTAGTGGACAAGAGATCCAGTATAAGTCATTTTACACTTGGTTGCATGCTGAAAATAGCAGATCTACAAGCACTGCGACGCGTTGTGAGTAGGGTTGGGATTTGGAACCGGGTCCATTTTAGACCCGGTTCCGACATTGCGGACCCGGAGCCGGTTCCATCGTTTATTTATTAACTGTTCCCCAAACGGTTCTCATCAGTCGTCATTTAGCTCTGCTGTGTCTGTGCATGCATGCATGCAAGCAGAGCCTGAGGTGACGTCACCCCACCTAAAGGAGTGAGTGGGGTCGGGGAGGATACGCCCACTGTTCTGTGCATTCAGCGACCGCTCATCGCCGCGGAGCGAGTGGGACAGTATGTCGAAGAGATCTCCAAAGTGTGGTTAACAGAGAGGGAAATTACTCTGAGGCTGAGCACGCAAAGTGGAATAAAATAAATGTTATGCTAGTCGACAACTCCACGAGAATAATCAAGGCAAATCGCGTTTGAGAGCCATGCGGAAAGCCTGCACTCCCCGCAGCTCCACCACAGCCAGCGGGGGATGAGGATGATGCAAGGCTGGTTCACTTTCCTCAGGCTAGTAACATAATAGAAAATAAAAATTACTAATGTCTACAGAGCTTTTCATTAAGTGTATTGTACAACTGTTGTTAATGGTGTTAATTTAGAACACCAATGTCTCGACGTCTTTCTGTCTGATATTTTATGAATCACGCCAAATGAATTTGTCTGCACTTATTTTTTTACAACTTATAAGCAACTCAACTGCTTTTGATTTGGCTCTAAATTAATCGCGTGACTGTTGAGAGCCCAGCGTTTAGGTGCATACCATAGATTGATTAGCCTACTTTATAAACAGTTTGCAGAAAAAAGCACAGGAACGTAGCCTACAGTTCAATACAAGGTCTGCTAAAAGGATTTTATAATCCAAGAAAGCACTAATTGTTTCCATTAGGGTAAGGGGTCCTTCATATTAAATTAATCTGAACATTAAAGACATTTGTCACCACAACAATATCATTATTGCAATGTGTACTGTATTTAATATACAGCAAATTGCAATATACAGTACAAATTGCAACAATGATATTGTTGTGGTGGCTAGCTGGTGGTGGTTACAGTCGATTTAGTCGACTAAAATCTTATGATATTTAGTCGACTAAAACTAGACACTAGGGGCTGTATTTTGCGTGTCTTAAGTACCAAGTCTTATTCCCTAACTTGAGTAAACTAAAGACCTGGAGGAGTGATCAATGCCATTTGGCTATTCTGAGTGACCAAAGAGCATTGATCACGCCTCCAGGTCTTTAGTTTACTCAAGTTAGGGAATAAGACCTGGTACTTAAGACACGCAAAATACAGCCCCTAGGTGACAAAAATGTGACTGAAACTATATGAAAACTATTGATTGTATAGCATTGTATAGTATATATGTATAGTATATAGTATGTTGGAGAGACCTTTCTGAGGCCGAGCGGCGGTCCTTCCTACGTCTACAACATTGCTTTTAATTGATCTTTTATTTTTGTTATTCATGTCCTCACTGTATTGCATTACTGCTTGTTCTTAATGTTGTTGCCTTGCTTTTCTTTTATTCTCCATTTTTCTGTAAAGCACTTTGAGCTGCTTTTCATGTCATGAAAGGTGCTATACAAATACAGTTTTATTATTATTATTAATTATGGTCGTGGCTGTTCTGCCCTCATGTGGCCCAACACTTTCACTCCCCACCTGTACAGTCACCCAGGGTTGGAAAGGTTAGAAGCAAAATGTATCATGCCTTTTACAATGATGACACACGTGACACACACACAGTCCTCTTCCCTTAGTATTCTTTTTCTTTCTGTAAACACTCACCTGCAGTGAACCTGAACCCCCCTCATCACGCAGAGCTCCATGGTGACCAAGCGTGAAGCGACGACCTTTCTTTTGGACAATGTTATCCTCCTCCACAACAGACAGGGACCGAACGCCTTGGACCGAGGCTAGGGACCGAGAGGCAGACAGGGACCGAGGGGCTTGGACTTCCACAGGAGGGACAGACAGGGACCAAGGGGCTTGGACTTCCACAGGAGGGAAGAACAGGGACCGAGGTGCTTGGACTTTCACAGGAGGGACACAGGAGGGGCTCGGAGGAGGACTCTGTGGTTGTTTAGCTGCCTCTATGCTTGGTGGTTGTTTAGCTGCCTTGTTTAGCTGCCTCTTTGCTTGGACCTCCATAGGAGGGACAGACAGGGAGTGAGGTGCTTGGGCTTTCACAGGAGGGCAAACTTCATTGGGGTTCACCAACAACCACAGGTTTGGGTCCACAGGGGATTCTGTGATGTGGGGAAAATAAAATACAGGCAAGAAATACATTTCATGTTCAATTATTGTAAACTCCCATGTTGTGGCTGATAATAATTTACCAATAAATTACTCATGCCGGCAGGCTAAACCTGGGAGCTGAAACAAACTGTAATGACACGCGACAAAACAATAATAAAATGATTCATATCCAAACAAGCTCAAAGTTTAAAACGTTTATATAGCTCAGTGCACAAAATATTACAATACAATGAATAAATATATATATATATGTAATAAATATGTGCAAAGAATCCAATAAATAACAATCAAAACAGTGAGCAAACAAAACGTGAATGAATCAAACTATAAAGTATATTGTGCGGTCAACAAAGTGCATCCTCCCAGCTCACCCTGCCTCCAAGTTCAAACAGCCTTAGGAGTGAGCTGGTTCAGACACCCATATTTGTCGACTACCAAGGGCCACCCACAGAGACGCTCCCACCAATAACGGAACGTCAATGCGGTGCCCACACCCATCACCAACCAAGTGACAACCACTATAGCTAAGCACTCTTTGGCTCCTACATCCCATACTGTATACATTTTTGTATTTGTTGTCCAAATGTCCCCACCCTCAACCTACTATTTGGCAAATGTTGGAAAAGAGCTTTCTGAATGATTGAGTAGTATAGTAGACTTGTGCAAAATGGTATAAAATGTATACCCTGTTCAGGACGGGCCGAGCGGTCCTTCCTCCTGGTCGTGGCTGTTCTGCCCTGCTCATTGCACCCATGTGGCCCAACACTTTCACTCCCCACCTGTACAGTCACCCAGGGTTGGAAAGGTTAGAAGCAAATGTATCATGTCATAACCCGGCCCGTTGGGCCATGACAAATTGAGGAGGACACAGAGCAGTGTTCAAAATAACAATAATTTATTTGTAAGATAACTAATAATAACTTAATATAAATGATAATGCTTACAGAATGTATGAGATGTGGTAGTCAGTAAGATCAGTGGTGTCAGTGTGGATGTGTGGTTAATATGGTGACGGTGTGTTGTAGTGTGTAAATCAAATGGTGAGGAGCAGTAAACAGAAGGGTGCTGTCATCTGAGTGGGACAAAGAGAATGGCTGGCAAGCCCTCTTTATAGGATTTCCAGGAGCACTGATCAGGTGATCCTAATGCACCTAATGAGTTGTCTCAAGTGGGCCGACGCCCACATGATCTGTGGGAGAATACACAGACAGGGCAGTACACTATATAGACAGCATAGGCCCTGCAGGCCAGGCCAAGGGGCCGTGACAATCATGCCTTTTACAATGATGACACACATACAGTCCTCTTCCCTTAGTATATTTTTTTCTTTCTGTAAACACTCACCTGCAGTGAACCTGAACCCCCGCCATCACGCAGAGCTCCATGGTGACCAAGCGTGAAGCGACGACCTTTCTTTTGGACAATGTTATCCTCCTCCACAACAGACAGGGACCGAACGCCTGGGACCGAGGCTAGGGACCGAGAGGCAGACAGGGACCGAGGGGCTTGGACTTCCACAGGAGGGACAGACAGGGACCAAGGGGCTTGGACTTCCACAGGAGGGACAGACAGGGACCAAGGGGCTTGGACTTCCACAGGAGGGAAGAACAGGGACCGAGGTGCTTGGACTTCCACAGGAGGGACACAGGAGGGGCTCGGAGGAGGACTCTGTGGTTGTTTAGCTGCCTCTATGCTTGGTGGTTGTTTAGCTGCCTTGTTTAGCTGCCTCTTTGCTTGGACCTCCATAGGAGGGACAGACAGGGAGTGAGGTGCTTGGGCTTTCACAGGAGGGCAAACTTCATTGGGGTTCACCAACAACCACAGGTTTGGGTCCACAGGGGATTCTGTGATGTGGGGAAAATAGAATACAGGCAAGAAATACATTTCATGTTCAATTATTGTAAACTCCCATACTGTATACATTTTGGTATTTGTTGTCCAAATGTCCAAATGGGGAGTCACTGGATCATATTTTCCGATGGGGGTCGGTGGCCAATTACATATATTGTTGGGGGTCCTGACATAGAAACATGGGATTTTTCTGAAAACTGTCAGGATGTAGAAGGCATTTGTAGAATCAGTTCTCATGCAGGTCTAAATGGGTAAAATACAGTATTATTATTATTATTATTATGTATAAAGTATGATTGTCAAAGGTCTTCAAGGATCTCACCTTGTCGTGGTCTTCTGGCAGAGTGCCAGCGGTCCAGGTATTGGCCGTTCAGCCCGTCGCCTGTCAGTGTTGTTGACGGACAGACATCAATCATGTCAGTCATTTATCCACACCTGACAGCAATCATTTACAGATTTAAAAATGGCTGGATTGCCATTGGCCAGTGGTGTGAACAGTCACTGTAGTGGCTATTTGTCAACAACAATAAAACTCAAAGGGCCACTGAGGCACCGGGTATAGTGGATCTTATGCAGGGATAAATTAGTCGATGTCGAAACAGCTCTTGCAGGTTGGTGATATTTTATTCCATTTCCTTCACAGACAAGTATGGCAAACATGATGGAAATAACTGCTTTGCTAGTTTGCTTTGACCCTGTCACCCTGGTAAAAACTTGTGCATCTTCCCAGTGCCAAACTGAAATCTGACTGAGTGCCTGTCTGATGACAGTTAAATCAATTCACCTGTGCACACCCAATTGCCCAATACCTTCAAAACAAAAGCCTTTAACTGGAACACAAATAAACTGGAATAATAATGCATACAATAATTCTACCAAACAAATCCAACAAATAAATGTGAAATACAAAATAGTGAATAGCTCCAACAGTCACACTGAATGCATAAGGCATTATAATTATGGCTTAACCCATTTTGGTGTTTTAAACATTATGTTGTAATTTAGCTATTGAAAAATAGCAGATCTACAAGCTCATAGCGCGCCACCGAGTGGCGCGCTACGAGCTTGTCGGTCTGCTATTTTTTTAAAGTCGTGAAAATGTGGCGCAAATCTTTGAATATATATTTCAAAGCGAACATTTTGGACTAAAATATTGGCTTCTGGGGGGCGTCCCTGGAACTACATATTTTGAGACAATAGAGATAATTCTGGGGGTCCTTGACATGAAAAAGGTTGAGCACCACTGAGACATAGAAACATAGGTTTTTCAGAAAAATGTTAGGATGTAGAAGCCTTTTTTTATCGACCTCAGTCCAGAATGGGTTAAAGGCTTCTCATAATGGATCTCATATGGATCAGGTCTGTAGCCTAATGCGGTGGTTCCCAAAGTGGGGTCCGGGGACCCCCAGGGGTCCTTGAAGGAATTCCAGGGGGTCCCTATGCAGCAGCTAAATGATAGTTTGGAATCAAATGGACCCCTTGTCGGTCTGTAACTCTGATAGTATATATATCGGGGGTCCCAGAGATAGGAATGCCATTAAATGGGGGGTCCGTAGACTAATGCACATCAACCTGCTAGAGCCGTAAAAATCTTCTCTTCTCAAATGGGGGTCCCTGGAATCTTTTCAAATGGGGGGTCCACGGGGCTAATTAGTGTCAATTAACGTTGTAAAGACCTATTTATTTTGGGTCAATTTGGTTCCATTTGTACGTACTATACACTTATACAGACCCATATTTGGACTGCTGCTGATTCCATAGCTCTAATGCCATGGACCAGAGCTATAGGTGGTCCCCAGCTCTGATTCCATAGCTCTAATGCCATGGACCAGCGCTATAGGTGGTCCCCAGCTCTGATCCATAGCTCTAATGCCATGGACCAGCGCTATAGGTGGTCCCCAGCTCTGATTCCATAGCTCTAATGCCATGGACCAGAGCTATAGGTGGTCCCCAGCTCTGATTCCATAGCTCTAATGCCATGGACCAGCGCTATAGGTGGTCCCCAGCTCTGGTCCATAGCTCTAATGCCATGGACCAGCGCTATAGGTGGTCCCCAGCTCTGGTCCATAGCTCTAATGCCATGGACCAGCGCTAGGTGGTCCCCAGCTCTGGTCCATAGCTCTAATGCCATGGACCAGCGCTAGGTGGTCCCCAGCTCTGGTCCATAGCTCTAATGCCATGGACCAGCGCTATAGGTGGTCCCCAGCTCTGGTCCATAGCTCTAATGCCATGGACCAGCGCTATAGGTGGTCCCCAGCATGCAGACATTGAGAAACAAATATTAAAGCCCACACACCCGCGACCCCCACCCCTCACTACAATAACCTTAATAATATATCATATATACATACTGAAACCAGATCAATAAGGAAAGTTTATGCATGCACTAAGTGTATAGGCCTACTATGTAAACTTTAAATTCCCATATTTTCCAGCCATTCAGTTGCAAATAAATACATAACTTTTTAATCATCTGGGGACCCCCCAAAATAACTTCAGGACCCTCCCCCCCCCAAAAAGCCATGGTTCACATGACTCCTATACTGATCATGACAGTCATGTTTCAGGGCTACCTTCACATAATCTAGTCAGAGAGTATAGTGGGCTATAGTTCCAAACATTGGAACTATATAATTTCAATTGTTACAATATAGCCAAATTCCAATACCCCAAAATTGGTGACCTGCTGAATTATGTCGTGTCGAGTTCACACATAACGTTGTCAGTGTCCGAACGTGTATAAATCATTGCAGTTTGTTCATTAATTATTCAGGCCACATATTATTTAAAGACCTCCATATGTAAGTTGTGTGAAGTCAAGTCCACAAGATCTGGTCACATATATTTCGGCAGGTCACCAATTTCACCATAATTTGCCATGCTGGAGTGGACTGAAGTGACCCGAGTGTGAGTGAGCGAGTGGCCGAGATGTTGGGTATCTAAATCCAGGAGCAGTTGCGCAAAGACGCAAAGACCCCCGTCGCCCTCCCGGCCGCAGCACTGTTTAATGGAATGTAATATTATGTGTGTTGTTATGTGTGTTAGAGTTTTATAACTCTCCTACTAGATGATATACTCTGCTTCTTCATTCATACATACTTTGTCCAAACTGATCAGTCGTAGTGGTTAATTTCATCTCCTCGCCCATGTCCCAGTCGGTCAGACCGATGGAACCGTGCATGTCCAAGAACCTTCTGGGGTTTACAAACTGTAGATCCATCCAGTATGGAGTCTCTCCTCTGTCACTCATAATTACACCTTCTTTTTCTTCTTCTCAGACTGAGGTTTATACTGTCTGTGATTGTGAAGCGTGATATCTGCTACTGTAAATGAATGCACATCAACATGGCTGCTAAATTGAGTTGACTTGTGGCTGGAGTGATATTAATGCCAGCTGCAATCCACATGTCTTGATTAGGTACAATTGCGTTAATTAACCTCCTTGCATTGCAGGACCCGGATATATTTATACCTGCAAAAAAAAAGAAGATATTTCAACCTTTAGCCTACTACTACTTTTATTTGTACTACTAGGACTTTGCAGAGGAAAATATGTTTTGTTGCAAATGTTATGCACATTTATAATACTCATTACAGTAATCATAATATAACATTAATAATTTACATTTGGGGGATGTCTGTCACAATAATAAATGTACATGTTCTAGAAGACATTCTAATGATCACAAAAATATATATTACAGGCATTTGAGTTACTTTTGTGTGAGGGAATACCTTCAGGGTCAAAGGTGAAGAGTCCAGAGCCTCTGTGGGGGGGTGTTTATATGCAAATATCATGACCATGACATTGCAAGAGGAAACAATATAACCAATGATGAAATTTATAATACATTACATTTAAAAAAAAAGGTATTTAAACTCTGTTTTTGATTAAATATAAATGCTGCCCAAAAGCATGCCTGGGGACTGCAGTGTTCAATTAGAACAGTGCAGAGTGGTTTTCAATCTTTTGTGTGGAGTGGTTCCCAAACCTTTTCATGTCAAGGACCCCCCAATTGGCACTAATTAGCCCTGCGGACCCCCATTTGAAGAGATATGCCAGGGACCATTGCCTGCCAGTCACAATGTGAGACAGGGTCTCAATTTGTGGGACGCCTGAAAAGTCTTGGAAATGAGGGACTGTCTCACGCAAAGAGGGACATCTGGTCACCCATAGGTCCATCACAGAATCTGCATGTTCAACAAGACTGAATTTATATTACAAAAAGTTATAAAGAAGTCACGAGACAACGTTTAGGCATAGTTAGGATTCTGCATATACTTTATTTAACTATTGTAATATACATTATATCGTATCATTATTATATTACAATTACAAATGAAAACTAATAATAGTCTTGTATTCCATACCCGTGTGAGATACTTATATTAATCTGAACCCTGGCTGGCATGAGGAGGCAGAGGTAGAGGACATATTGACACATTCGCTTTGAACGTCACACTTTGCTCTAGCGCAGTGGCTCCCAAAGTGGGGTCTGGGGACCCCCCGGGGGTCCTTGAGGGAGTTCCAGGGGTTGCCCAGCCAAATGAGTTTGGAACCAAATGGACTCATTACTCTCACCGTTCACCAACATCCTGGATGGCTTGATTCTATAGGCTTAAAATAATTATCATAAATATTTTTGTAAATGTCTATAGGGGGGGAAATAAATGGCCGATTTTTCAGTGGAGACCGAAGAACATTCTATAAACACACAGATATACAGGCTTCATTAACATATTTACTGTATTTATTTATATATCCACATACACTACATCTGTACGTACACCATTTTCACCTTTTAATATTATTAGTAGAGATTATGTCACCATTAATTAACACAGCTGCAGCTTTAGGTCTACAATTATAGTCTGAAATGCTTCCATTCTTCACTGGTTGTTATTTAAAGAGAACTCAATACGCGCGTTGTGACGAACCCATCATACAATGATGTGTCGAGATCATTAAAATCACTCACGTTTATCTGTAAACATAAAGACAGTAGGAGTAGCCTATAGGAACTGAAGAAAAAAAAAACAGAAAAAAACCCACCCAAAATGTTACTTCATCACAATTTAAACGTGAGTCACACACACACACACACACACACACACACACACACACACACACACACACACATTAGTGTCAGAAAGATATTTTCAAACTAAAGTTTTAAATAAGGCACAATAGCTTACATATCAGAGAACAATGAATGATTAATTGATTAGAGTAACGTTCACATTGCCCTCCAAGTATAGCAATACCACCGTGTATACAAACAAACAGCAAACCAACAGAAAATATTTTTTTCCTCCATGTTGAAATGAACACAGCAGAACCCTTATCAGTACAAGGAACAGAGTCTATATATTAAAGTGAGCACCATTGAAATAAATATATAGGCTACTGCAGTATAGAACAAAGGAAACTGTACGAAATGCTGTACGTCAGTGTCAAACAAAAGAGTTATGTCTACGACAAAGTATAAAGCACTCTAATCGTAAAGCAAAATCGATCAATCAGGATCTAGTGAATGACACTCCATATTAAGATGTGTTAAAAGGACCACTTTCACCACTTTTCAACCTATCTTCATATAATTGGTCCTCACTAATGTTAATGATAAAATAGCACTATTTTTGTCCTACTCCGTCTGTGTCTCATAGGAGGGCTGTGGGCAGTTCAGAAACCAGTCTGTCTCATAGGCCTTCTATGAGACACAGAATGGTTTCTGAACTGCCCACAGCCCTCCTATGAGACACAGACTGGTTTCTGAAACGACCACAGCCCTCCTATGAGACACAGACTGGTTTCTGAACCGCCTACAGCCCTCTTATGAGACACAGACTGGTTTCTGAACCGACCACAGCCCTCCTATGAGACACAGACTGGTCTCTGAACCGCCCACAGCCCTCCTATGAGACACAGACTGGTTTCTGAACCGCCCACAGCCCTCCTATGAGACACAGACTGGTTTCTGAACCGACCACAGCCCTCCTATGAGACACAGACTGGTTTCTGAACCGCCCACAGCCCTCCTATGACACAGACTGGTTTCTGAACCGACCACAGCCCTCCTATGAGACACAGATGGGTTTCTGAACCGCCCACAGCCCTCATGAGACACAGACTGGTTTCTGAACAGCCCACAGCCCTCCTATGAGACACAGACTGGTTTCTGAACAGCCCACAGCCCTCCTATGAGACACAGACCGAGTAGAAAAACAATGGTGGCATTTTATCTTGAACATTAGTGAGGACGTATACTGTATGAAGATGGGTTGAAAAGTGGTATTAATGTCGCATCCCCAGCAAAGTAGGTGAAACTTCATGTCATGTGAACACAGAAGTGGGTTCATGATATTATACGACCTACTGTATCAACATTATACTTTTATATCAATAGTGCACACAGAGAGGGTGAAGTGCTCTCCGTCTCATACAAACAATGAAATGAAACGGTTTAGGTTCACATCACATTCGGACGAGTTTCCAGCCGTTGATGGCTTATCCCATTCTGACCGGGAACCCATTTTGGTGTTACCATCATGTTATGCTTTAGCTATTGAAAAATAGCAGATCTACAAGCTCATAGCGCGCCACCGAGTGGCGCGCTACGAACTTGTAGGTCTGCTATTTTTGAAAAATCGACTGACATTTTTAGAATCTGATCTCAGGTCAGAATGGGTTAATCAGACCCAGTGTGTGTCCAGTGGAAACCTCGTATGAATCTGATCTCAGGTCAGAATGGGTTATATAAGCCTGCATACACGTCGCTTGATTTAGCACATCCAAATTTAAACCCCATCAACATATACAGTTGATAACCCCATGAATGATAAACCATGTTCAACCATTTCGTACACCAGCATCAAGACATTTTGCTGTTAAATAAAGCATATACTCAATTCAAAATACATCATTCTATAAATCCACATTGTTTTTGATCAAATTCTTCAGAAAAAAACAAAAGGAAGAAATAAGAGGAATGGACTCTAAAGGTCCCTGCACACTGGACGACGCATATTCAGAGTTTTAGCTGCGTATTTTTCCGTCGGTTTTCCGAAAAACGTGTCCAGTGTGCAACCACCTGATTGGATAAGGCTGACGCCGGTGTAACACAGCATTAAAGGACCACTTCACCACTTTTCAACTTCTCTTCCTAATGATGCAGTGTCCGAACTGCCCAAAGCCCTCCTATGAGGCACAGACTGAGTAGGAAAAAAAATGGTGGTGTTTTATCATGAACATTAGTGATGACCAATTATATGAAGAGATGTTGAAAAGTGGTGAAGTGGTCCTTTAAATGAACCCTCATAATGCCTGCAGTGGGAGTTAAATGGCCATCCGTTTTGGTCCTTCAAAAATAAACGCATAGTAATTTTCGTCCTATAGTAAATACTAGTATGGAGAAGCATTCGTGGCACAAATCAAAACGTTGCACGTCACAACAAAACCCTTGCATCCATAATAAAATAATTAAAGAAATCAATAATTTCCCCATTTCTTAAAACATTTCCGAAAACAGCAGAAACTGCAGATCTAACTTGAGGGGAGCTTGGTTTCATCTTTTGGTCTAGACATGTTGGAACCAGCAGAGGGCAGTGTTGTTTAAAGTGTACAATCCCTCACACATCAAGTGCATTTCTGTATTATTACATTTAGCTTTTTTTTTTTTTACCCCCGTTTGCAAGTGGACAAAAAGAAAGTGCGCAAAGAAATCAAAAGGAAGCTAACAAGTCATCCAAAATGCTCACAGCTATTACATTGAAACAAAATTACATAAATTAAATTAAAAAGAAAACGGACAAAAACGGTCTAAATCTGTGTGAAATGCTGGTAGGCAGTGCGGAACAGTTTGTGACTTTAATACAGCAGATCTATTTGTCTATGGACAAATAGATTGTCCATAGATTCAAACGGTTGTAGTAGTCAAGACAACTTAGAGTGAGTACGAGTCAAGACCAAGACCGCCTCTTAAGATCCAAGACGAACAAATGATTGAGACAAATTCAAACCCAGAATTCCACAGTACATTCAGAGTGTTAAGAGCTGTGCACAACTCTTTCACAACTACATTAACCCACAATACACCATTAGCGCCATACATTTAAATATCCATTTGAAATGTAGGTCAAATACACAGTGTGTAGTTTATAAATAAACTAACAGCGGTGATACAAGCACAAACCCAACTGTGCCACTAAAGAAAAAGAAGGAAAAAAAAAACACTTTTGTTCGTTGTTCCACTTTGAACCACTTTGAAAAGAACATCCACATTCTGGAGGAGGATATTAGCCAGAAACAGCACCTCTACCAGCTTGTAGATCAGCTATTTTTGGCCAAGAGATTTGGTGTAGACAGAAGGAAAGGTACAGAGATCCATCCCACTATTAAAGGGCTTAAAGGTTCCTGTTTCCTGACATTCATTTTAATTTAATGATGTTATGCTTTAGCTATTGAAAAATAGCAGATCTACAAGCTCACCGAGTGGCGCGCTACGAGCTTGTAGGTCTGCTATTTTTGAAAAATCGAAGAACGACTGACATAGAAACATAGCTTTTTCAGAAAACTGTCAGGATGTAGAAGACATTTTTAGAATCTGATCTCAGGTCAAAATGGGTTAAATTAGATGTGGAAAGGAGTTGGAGAGCAGTGTCATTTAAGACCAATTTGGCTCAAACATAATAATATTATGAGGATGCTGGTCTCGAAACAACCGAACCCTCAAGAACGCCACAGCAGACGGATTTCACAGACGGACGGAGAACTAATTTTCTTTTCTATAATAATTGATTGTTAATATTGCATATTGCTCAATAGATACAACTGAAATGTAAATAAATAGGCTTTTAAATCAAGTGCATCATCAATGTATTAATATTATATATTATTAATTGTCTTCATGGGATCAATAAAAGGTCTAAGTGCATACATGGTGTTAGTATTTTTTACTAGTATTAAGGTTCCACATTACATTTTTAAAAGTCATTAAATATATTTGCATGGATCTTATTTAAGTGATCGTGGTTAGTGGTTAGACTTAATATGATACAGGTGGTTTAGTTTTTTTAGGATTAGTTAGTTAATATTATGAAGATGCGTGTGTGTGTGTGTATGTGTGTGTGCGTGTGTGTGTGCGTACGTACGTGTATAATACTTACAAGTATTCACCTTCTTTTACACTTAAGGCATTGTATCACACGCCACCTTCTCAGACTTGTATTTTTATAACTTTTATACTGACCAGAACGTCATGTGTTTCCCTGTGTGTATATAAATATAGGTGCATAAATCAACGCATAAAGACTATATAATATAATATTGCTCGTGGGCTCTAGATTTGGTACGAGAGACAAAACGAAACAAACACTTAATTAATGCACACGCGCCGATGGTTTTGGTCATTTTGTACATCGTTAAGGGCCAAAGGGCGGGGAACCCCCCCCCCCCCACACACACTACATTCATCCTCAATGGAATTAATTGAATTGCATCAGATTGTTAAATAATTACCTAAATAATTTTTTAACGATACATGAATGCAGCAAACATTGCAAAAGGTGCAATATGCAATAGTAGTTATACTACCACGGTTCACTATCTTGATCTAAAGTGGGTTTAATATGACACATATTTTAATATGACACATATTGTAGGTTGTCCTTATTTGGTTTGAAGTCCAAACGTATACCGTACTTTAAAAAATGTGCGAAAAAAAAAGAAAAACGTGTCACTGCAAAAAGAAAAAAAAAAGTTTGACATAATATCGATTATATATAATATTATCATCATCGTCACAATATTATGTCTATATATTTCCCCAGCCCTGATACAGTACACGGTGCTCAGAGCGACAGCACTAATACCATGGTGGGCACCAAGAGAGGCACCACCAGCTGCCAACCGCATCTGGCCCTTTTTTGGATTTGCATTAATACATAAGTTATTAATACAGAGTAATGTCAGCTATTTGCCACCAGCCGTATAACTTCATCTGTCCCTTTTCGGATTCGCATTAATAACAGTTAATGTCGTGAGGATCAAAGCTGTGATCTTCCCGTCCCACGGTCCCAGAGCACGCGCTTCTATCCTATCCAGATATAATACGTATCCGCACGGTGACAACGTCGCTCTGTACGTCGACTTGTTGAACATCGGGAGCCTCGATCGGAAACAGATGGATGTGTTTCGCTGGCGCGTCGCGTCGAGGTTTCAGTGGCACAGGCTAAATACAAAACAAAAACAAAAGCTACGCTACGCTAACACCCTATCCTGCTCTGCATGCAGACCGTTATAGGATGTATCGTCGCCGCGACGGTCTGTCATTCTCCGCCCATAACGAACCTTCCCACCCGTGCATTATTGTTACACGACGGCAACACCCGGTATTTTTGCAAATAAGTATAGTCCAAAGGGCGTTGTTGGGCGGTGGTCGACCCTTTTCAGAAGACATATCTAACTCACAGTGTCGTTTTTACTATAATAAATAAACACACTACTTTGTTACTTTTTGGCAGTTTAGACCAGCGTTGTTGAAGAAGTGCAGATTGAAGACCCTTTGCAGAGAGCCCTGGATGAAAGCCTGGAGGCTGGACGCCTCTTGACTCAGAGTTTGGTTTGATCACAGCAGCAGCAGCAGTAGTAGTAGTAGTAGTGGTTGGCCTGACACCTCATCTACACTGGCAGAGCGTCAAATGGAACCAAATGGACCCATACGGGTCCATTTGGTTTCATTTGACGCTCTGCCAGCGATGCGAGCGAACAAACGATGAAATCTCATTAGAATACACGTTGTTTTTTTCCCAACGAGACCTGTCCTGACGTAACGTTAGCGTCCAGCGACGTCCTATTGGCTCGCAGAGTCTATTTAAGCGAGCAGGTTTCGCCGCGGCCTCACGAACACTTTTTATTGGTTGAGAGATCTACACGCTAAACTATTTATTTGATTGACGTCGCAACAACAACAGACGGGCGACACTCCACCGTCGGTATAGTTTTTTCGGGCGTGGTGGGAACGCTCGCTCCTCTGCCTGTGTAGATGAGGTGTGACCCCCGACCCCCCCCCCAAGGAGAGCTAAGGACTAGATGTTGGTCTCGTCGTGCTGTGTAGATGAGGTGTGACCCCCGACCCCGCCAAGGCGAGGGGGGACTAGATGTTGGTCTCGTGCTGCATGGCCTCCTTGCGTTCCTCAGGAGAGGACAGAGGCGTGTCCGTGTCCGTTCGGACGTGCACGGCGTCCTCCGTGTCCGCCTGTTTGTACGCCACCGCCTCGTGCTTGCTGCGCTCGCGGTCCAACAGGCGGTAGTTGATGAAGTTCCCGATGAAGAGCCACACGCTGGCCACGGTGACGATGACGCCGCAGCAGAAGTACATGTACTTGTAGTTCTTGGTGACGTCGACCAGCATGCCTGTACGTACGGGAGAAAACGACATGGTTTCATTATGTAGATATTTCCACCGTTTAGACGTTTGTTAGATGTTAGGTCCTTAGTTTATCAATGATCTATTGTTTATGTATTTGATGTATCGCCATGTGTTGTTCTTGCCTACCGTAAATCGCTCTGGATTAAGAGCGTCTGCTAAATGCCTAAATTGTAAAAACGTATTTTTAAAATGTGAAAGCCTACGTGACTATTCAGTGGAAGTAGTTCATGCTCAATGCCTTTAGGAGAACTTTGAGGTAAGATTTGTTTCTAAATGTCTTGTGTCAATATTGAATTACTTTTATACCTTATCAATGATCCCGTTTAAGCATTATGTTATACTTTAACTATTGAAAAATAGCAGATCTACAAGCTCGTACCGAGTGCCACGCTACAAGCTTGAAGATCTGCTATTTTTGAAAATGTGGTGGATATCTTTGAATATATATTCTTTCAGAGCGAACGTTTTTAACTAGAATCTTTGCTTCTGGGGGGGGGGGGTCCCTGGAACAACGACTAAATAATCGTAGTCGACTAAATCAACCGTACATTTAGTCAACTAAAATCTCATGCTATTTAGTCGACTAAAACTAGACTAACACTAAAACAATCCGTGTGACAAAAATATGACTAAAACGAAATGAAAACTATCCAAGAGACTATGACTAGAACTAAAATCAACACTGGCTAGCCCTAGTCTCTCAAATAGACAAATACCTGCGAGCGGCGGGCCCAGCAGCACCGGGCAGCACTCCACGATGGTGGTCAGCCCGACGGCGCTGGAGAACCGCGGGGCGCCCACCAGGTCCATGAGGGTCTCGAACAGCACCGAGCTGACCATGCCGAAGGCGAAGCCGAAGAACACGGCGTAGACCACCAGGCCCGTGTAGGTGTCGGCCAGCGGACACAGCATGTGACACAGCCCGTTGTAGAGCACGGCAAAGCTGAAGAAGTACTGAATCCTAGGACGGATCCACCTGGTGTTGGCGAAGAGCCCCATGGAGGGCCTCGCCACCATGTCGGTGAAGGCCAGGATGGACAGCAGGAAGGCGGCCTGGTACTCGTCCACGCCCATGTCCTTGGCGTAGGCGGCCAGGAACACGATGGGCGCGAAGAAGCCCAGGAACATGATGCAGTTTCCCGACAGGTAGATGAGGAAGCCTCGGTGCTTGAACAGAGACAGGTCCAGGTACTTGTTCACCTGTTGAAGAGGGTCCAAACAAACGCTTTAGATGAAAGAAGGAAAACTACGAACAAAATGTTTAAGTAGAAAATAGGGCGAAAATAGCAAAGCGAGGCGTTGAGAGTTTGTAGATCGGATATTTTCACTAGTTTGGATCCTGGGGGTCTAGTTTGGGTCACGGGCTAAACCGTTTGGGAACGTCTGTCCTGTAACACCGATGCCGATGTAAAAACATTATAAAAAATAAAGTAATTAGACAATATGAAGACGACGAATAGGATGCCTCTCGGTCGTCTCCCTAGGGAGGTCCTCGATGCACGTGTAAATATGCACATGTAAATGTCTTCTGTGGTCTCTAACATTACACCTAGCTACATGTTTAAAGGAGAATTCCATGCTAGAAAACTTTCTTAACTTTCTTTGTAGTTGTTACGTCCTGACCAAAGAGGTCCAGGTGTTTTTTTGTGAAAAAACTCCTTATTAGCTATTTCCCCTACCATAAGCCCTCAATGAATTGCATTGAATGGAATGGGAATTGAATGGGGCTATGGGGTGTTGTGCTAATTTGCTTATTTCCATCTAAATAAGTAGTAAAGTGTGCCGCTTGGGATATTATTTACATTATGAAGAGAGGATATATACAAAAAAATAAAAAAATGGAGCGATGGAAATAAGCGAATTAGCACAACACCCCATAGCCCCATTCAATTCCCATTCAATTCAATGCAATACATTTAGGGCTTATGGTAGGGGAAATAGGCAATAAGGAGCTTTTGCACAAAATAACACCTGGACCTCTTTGGTGGGGACGTAACAACTACAAAGAAAGGTAAGAAAGCCTTCTAACATTACATTACATAACCCTTAATTTCAGACATGCTTTAGTATGTGAAGAGATAAATTCTATGTCAGTGGTTCTCAAACTATTTCATGTCAAGGAGCCACAGAATTTTGATTTGAGTTAAAAACATTCGCTCTGAAAGAATATATATTCAAGATTTGCGCCACATTTTCACGATTCTTCTAAAATAGCACACCTACAAGCTTGTAGCGCGGCACTATGAGCTTGTAGATCTGCTATTTTTCAACAGCTAAAGCACAACATAATGCTTTAAATTAAAACACCAAAAGGCGTTCGTTCCTGCCCCCCAAAAATGGGTTACATGAAAACTTAAATGAAATGAACCTTGTCGTAGACGCTGAGCTTCTGGCTGGAGGTCTTCATGGCGGCGAGTGGCTCCTGCTCCTTCTTCTTGGAGGGCAGGGGACCCAGGGGCCTCATGAGGGAGCCCGCCACGCAGCAGTTGAGCAGCAGGCCCCCCAGGATGAAGAAGCTGCCCCGCCAGCCGAAGCTGTTGAACAGGTACTGGTTGAGAGGAGCCAGCGTGCTGAGGAACACGGGGCTGCCCGCCATGGCCAGGCCGTTGGCGATGGGACGCTTGGCGAAGAAGTACTTGCCGATCATCGTCAGCGACGGCTGGAGGTTGAACGCCAAGCCCAATCCTGTGGGGGAAAAAAGTTTATTAAAAAAATATGTGCGAATATCTTAGTTATAATGAAATTATGAGTTGATGTGTGTGTGTTTTATTTTAACTCTTTTACCGCCGAGATCGCCTTTTGATGCTAAAGCTCAACTATAACCTCCTATCACACTGACACACATGTAGCTAAAGCTCACCCTAACCTCCTATCACACTATGTAGCTAAAGCTTAACATCATAATCACACTATGTAGCTAAAGCTCAAAACCGCAAAATCACACAGATACAGATGTAGCTAAAGCTCAAACTCCTCCTATGGCACCGATACAGATGTAGCTAAAGCTCAAACATCCTCATACGACACCGATACAGATGTAGCTAAAGCTCGGACCCACCTCCTATGACACCGATACAGATGTAGCTAAAGCTCGGACCCACCTCCTATGACACCGATGCAGACGTAAAGCCGATACAGATGTAGCTAAAGCTCGGACCCACCTCCTATGACACCGATGCAGACGTAAAGCTGCACCACGTTGTTGCAGAAGGAGGCAGAGATCATGCCGATGGAACAGAGGACTCCTCCCATCATCATGACGGGCCGGCAGCCGTAGGTGTTCACCAGGACGGCGCTGATGGGACCTGGAGGAACACACACACACACACACACACACACACACAGTCACACACCATATCAGCACACGAGAACATGTGACTAGGATCCTGCAGTGCCGATTGGACCTGGATAGAAGCAGTCACAACTGCTGCAACAACTGAACACAGATTGTTGGACAACAACTTCAGAAACTTTATATACATCCACGTATGATAACAGCATCCTAAGGTTAGCAAGGAATATCACCTCTAACACTAAGCATGTGTTGTATGGAGAATATAGGTTGCTGCCTTCAGGAAGGAGATATGGCTTAATCAGGTGTTGTAGTAGCCACAGGGTAATCTAGAGGTGTTGACGTACAAGTCTTTTCCCTGCCTCTACTAATGTGACCACGCCTCGTCTCCTGTCCTTGAATCTCAACCGGGAAAAAAGGAGTCGATTGCACAGGGAAATAAATAAGTAATAAAAGATGTACTTTAGTGAAATAACGGGTCTCATCATTACCAACCAGATATCAGATCAATGTCAGGGCTGTGCTATTTAACCCATTTAGAACTGGAACGCATCTGTGTAGCCTGAGCTTTTAACGACCTTAAACTGTTGAAAAATAGCATATCTACAAGCACATAGCGCGGCACCGAGTGCCGCGCTTTGTGCTTGTAGATCTGCTATCTTTGAAAAATCTATGCTATGCTTCTGGAAGGGGTCCCTGGAACAACATATATTCAGATGGGGGTCCGGCGGCCAATTACATAATCATTCTGGGAGTCCTGAACCATAAAACGGTTTGAGCACCACTGACAATAGAAACATGGGGTTTTTCAGAAAACTGTCGTGATTTAGAAGACCGTTTCTTTTGTAGAATCTAGTGGTCTCAGGTCTCAATGGCTTAAAAAACACGACGGGCGAGTGTCGTCTGACTTCATTTGCTCCGCATGAATCTATTATTTTGCGACCTTGAGGAAACTAGTATCACTCATTTGCATACACAGCGGTGATGGGTATTCTCTCCGGGGCTCGGTGCGTGCGGGTGAAGACCCGAACCGGACTGCTCAACTTAAACCTCTCTTAAAGTCTCTCTCTTGTAGCAAAAACATTACAAGAGTAACTAAAATTAACCGGACAGACAACTATAGTGCTGCACCGTTCTGGATCACATTTAGAAATGAGATCTCACTATAGGCGTCTGAATGTAGATCTAAATCTTGTTTTGATGATTGTATTATTGTGCAACAGTGCAACACTAGGCCAGTAGCGTGTTTGTTTGGGACTAAAATGCTGGACAGGAAGGCCTTTCCCGAATGCCCAGCTGACCTACATGGGCGCTCTAGAAGAGGCGTGGAAAACGTGGAAAACATTAAGCTTTTCTAAGTAATCATGTGCCCTGATTGCTGCCCCCCCCCCCCCCCCCCGTACATGGAACACTATTAACAAGTATGTAGAAGCTTTATTTAGACTGAGCCACATGAGGACACCAACTTATTCAAAATAATGATGCATATATATTTTAAAAATCCTGAGAATGTACAGATAAAAAAATACAATTTCGATTTTTTTTAAAGGAGCATTCAGTGATTTGGGTGATTTGGAAAACCCTCCAGTCCGCCCCGGTAACAAGATGTGCAGAAGTGTACCTCCCAACCCTGGCAGAGTAGTTCTGGAGTAGTTCCAACGGATTGTGTGCCCCTGGTTTTTCCCTAGTGGGACTGATTGAGGGTAGCTACTGGGACGTAAGTCGGGACTTGATCACTCCCGGCTGGGTCGCCTGAGTGAGGGGTATGATGTTGAGAGACCCGAAACCTTATAGCCTCGGAAACCCAGACGTTTTTATTTCCAGGGAGAGAAAGAAAAAGGGAGAGGGAGAGTCCACTTCAATTCGGCTAGAGTAGCGCAAACGTCGATCACTCTGATCGTTTGCACCTTTGTTAACCCATTTTGACCTGAGATCAGATTCTAAAAATGTTCTTCTACATCCTGACAGTTTTCTGAAAAAGCTGTGTTTCTATGTCAGTCGTTCTTCGATTTTTCAAATATATTTTTCAATAGCTAACACCAAAGGGGTTCCCGCCCAAAATTGGTAAAATTGACACACACACTCCTCTCTCTCTGTCACTCTAATCAATTAGTTTCATGTCGCGCATCTGCGTCTAGATTCTCCCGGCGGATCCTGCCGGGAGCTGCCTATAGCCATAGAAAGCATAGGTGGATTGTTAAATAGTGTGTGAGAGTTTTAGACACAAACACAAAAGTAGACTTTAAAAATAGTCTACTTACTTTCGCTATAGTGTGCCTATATACTGTACACTGGCGAAACTAAGAAGTTTGCTTTGGACGAATGAATCTGTTCTTTGATGGAGGAGGAGGAGGAGGAGGCCAATCGATCATGACTATAGGTCCTCAAAGCCAACCCGAGAGAAAATAGGCCAGGCTTCACCTGGAAAGGAAAACCTCCTCCTCCTCCTCCTCCTCCCCCTCCCAGGGCTTTCCTTTCCCCACCACTCCTCCTCCTCCTCCTCCTCCTCCTCCCAGGGCCAGGCCTGTGGCTGCTACAGCAGCAGGGAATCTAATATGGCCGCCGTGTCTGCTGACAGTCAACAGAAGCCAGAGGAGTGTTGTTCGCTCGGCCTATAGTAGCCCAAGGTCAACCTCTCTCTCTCTCTCTCTCTCTCTCTCTCTCTGGATTAGTGACACTGATCCAGCGCTGACACAAGGCCTGGGGCTTAGCGCGTCACTCCTCACAGTCACTATACCACTACACCAGGCACACTACTGTCTACACTGTAGTAAATTAATCACTCCTCACGGCCCAGGCAGATGCAGCCACACTACTACACTGTAGTAAATTAACCCATTTTGACCCGAGATCAGATTCTAAAAATGTCTTCTACATCCTGACAGTTTTCTGAAAAAGCTGTGTCAGTCGTTCTTCGATTTTTCAAAAATAGCAGATCTACAAGCTCATAGCGCGCCACTCGGTGGCGCGATATGAGCTTGTAGATCTGCTTTTCAATAGCTAAAGCATAACATAATGCTAACACAAAAATGGGTTGATCACTCCTCACTGCCCAGGCAGAGCGAATATTGATTTAGTTGTATAGATCTGCTATTTTCAGAGGGCAACCAAAGCATAAAATGACATTTTTTTAAATCCTGGTCTCTATACTGCCTCCCTCTGGCCAGCCTGGGCACCTGATGGAGGGGAAAGGAACTGGTCTCTATACTGCCTCCCCCTGGCCAGCCGGGGCGCCTGATGGAGGGGAAAGGAACTGGTTGGAATAACGTGTTCCTTCCACGCGCTACGTCCGGCCGGGGAAACTCCCCCCCTCCATGTCAGGTGAAACAAAAGCGTCTTGGACTCCTCATGCATAGAAGGAAGCATGAGGTCAGTCCGCAGCCCTCCCTGGGTTGGCAGAGGAAGGGCGGCGCCCAGGATTACATTAGTATTAAAAATGGGTTGGCAAATCGTGTGATAAAAATTTAAAAGAGATAAAAAATTATACTGGATCTCGTCTCTACTAGTCCCTCCCCTAACATTTTAGTCTATATTGCCACACTGCTACACTAGTGTTGAAAACATACATGGGCCGGGGGCCACATGCGGCCCCCACCTTCACTTAATGTGGCCCTCAGGTTGAATATTGATATATTATTGATTTCAACGGTTACAATTCCAAACATGCAAACATGACCCGCTAAATTAGTAGCTTAATGAGTAGTATTCAAATGTTATTGTCTTTGTTTTATGTCCAATGAATTTGTATTTACTACTAACTATAACAAAAAAAACGTGTTTTTGTGACGAGGATTTTACAATCCTCTTACTTAGCCAGTACACTGTAATAGTACAGTATGAACGACTGACCCTGCACAATGACACCGTTTTGAAAGTGACATTAATTATTGCTCAACCGTTAATCTCATGCAGTCAAATAAATTTGGAGTGTTGCCGTGAACGCTCTGAGCTTAAAAGATGTTTTAAATGTTGCACAGAGGGAGAGGAGCATGTCGTGGTTTTGTAATAGATGGTGAAACAGTGGAAGCTCAGTTGCATCATGAAAGGAAGCCTCGGCATACGGTCTGTTTTTGTTGTGAAATGAGAAAACCGCAGATGCCAGACCGAGATATCATCCATCAGTGTCTGCAAACAACTCGAGGAGACTGCGAAGTGCCGCACCGGCAAACAACATTCGGCCAAAATGTCCTCTCAGTACAGGGTTGTGTAGCATAATGGAATGACCTTCCTCTGCGTATAAGGGATTGTGCTATAGGGATTTCCCTCATTTAAATACAATCTAAAAAAAATAGTTGCTTGAAAACCAAAGCTGCAACCATTTATGATTATTTTAGGTGTATTTATTTTTTTATGCCGTGTTCCCTATGTAATGTCATGTAAATGTATTCCACTGTTTGACTGTCTGTTTTTCCGTTTTGTGTTTCCTGTGAGGACTGCGGATGAAAATTAGCAACTGTGCTAATATATATATCCGGTGTATTTACGTCCATGTGACGACCATTAATATGCATTGTCCTGTCCAAATAAACAAATAAAGTAAAGTAATAAAGTAATTGTGCAGCTGATGTGTGGCGGTTTTTGAAAAAGTTTAATCAGATCTTTCAAGAAGTTTTTCAAATTGATTCGGAAGGGGCCAAGTGGGATATATGGCATGTGTCATGCGATCAGAAGCATAATATATGGTCTACCATTTTAGACCTGAGGCCAGTTCTAAAAATATGTCTCCTCCTGTGCACATCCCTGAAGGACAGCACCTCCGTCAGGCTGGTGAGCTGGGAGTGTGTAGTCGTTCTAAAAACAGCTGTGAGATCACGAGACAACTTAATGACACCAACTTTCTATCTATTAAGACACCACTTTCTACACTTGTACAGTACATGACACACTTGATTTCAAAAGGGGTTCCCGTCCCCCAAAAATAAACGTTTCAAAACGTCACTGACCTCCGGCGTACATGACGGCCAGCATGATGGAGGAGATCCAGGCGATCTGGCTGTAGGACGCGCCGAAGATCTTCTGGATGTCCTTGTAGAAGACGGTGATGGCCTTGGGGAAGGCGTAGGAGAAGCCGATGGAGATGAAGGCTCCCAGGACCACCGCCCACCCCCAGCCCCCGTCCGGAGGGGGGGGAGGAGCGCCGGCCGCCGCAGGGCTGCTGCTGTCCGCCGCGGCGGGCGGAGGCGCCATCTCTGGCTCCGAGGCGCCGTGCGCTGCGTGGGCGACACAAGAGGAGAATGAATGAATGAATGAATGAATTTTATTAGCACCTTTCCAAACATAAAGTTACAAACAGGTTAGAAAACAACAATCAAAAACAACATCAAGAACATCAGAAATAACAAAGCATATAGAATCACATAAAAAAACATCAAGGAAACAATAAATAAATATATACATACAGTATATATGTAATGTATACATATACATACACATAGGCCTACATACATATACACACATACAGTACATGTAAAAACTGAATTAAGAAAATCATTTGACATACAGGTGTGTTTTTAAAAACGGGCACTGTCTCTGCTTGCCTGAGAGCCAAGGGGAGGGCATTCCAGAGCTATGGTGAGCGGGCCGCAAAAGCCCGGTCACCTCGGGTGACAAGGTGAGTTCTGGGTGGGACTAGAAGGGAACAATCAGCAGATCTGAGGCTGCGCACCGGCCTGTGGGGTTTTAGGCTAGCATGTCCGTGATGTAGCTGGGGGCTAGTCCATGTAGGGCTTTGAAAGTGATTAATAAGATCTTGAATTCAATTCTGAAGCTCACAGGGAGCCAGTGTAGGGTAGCCAGGATTGGTGTGATATGCTCACGTTTTCGTGTGTTAGTGAGTAAGCGTGCAGCAGAGTTCTGCACCATCTGGAGACGTGCTATATTTTTTGTTGCTCATACCGGAATAGACAGAGTTACAATATTCTAATCGTGAGGATATGAAGGAGTGTATAACGGTTTCTAGGTCTGCATGTGACAAAAATGATTTTATTTTAGCAATGTTCCTAATCTGGTAGTAGCAGGACTGGACAACTTTGGTGATTTGGGTGTTAAAGGAGATGTCAGGGTCAAAGAAAACACCCAGGTTGCGAGCTGAGTGTGAAGAGGAGAACGATGTTTAAGCAGTGTTGATTTTGACTTTGGTGTGGTTTGGGCTTTAACCATGCCTGATTTCACACGTCGCGTGCTGCAAATAGCAGATCTACAGGCTCACAATGTGTCGCAGGCAGGGCAGCACGACACAGCATTGTGAGCCTGTAGATCTGATGTTTTCGAACCGCAACACCACCCGAGCAGCAACCAAACCAAAATGATCCGTTCTCCACGTACTGTATATAGTCCCTCACTGACATTTTAGTCTACCTTAGTCAAATCCTTGTCGCTGGTTTCATTATGCTCTCCACTGGCTTCACAATTCATTCACAAATCCATGCATGTCTCCACACACACACACACAAACACACACACACACACACACACACACACACACACACACACACACAATATTTATTAATGACTGCAGCTGAGCAACTAGTCATGTGCCCTGCACACACACACACAGTCAGTCAGTCAGTCAGTCAGTCAGTCAGTCACACACACACACACACACACACACACACACACACACACACACACACACACACACACACACACACCCTTGTCAGAGGACACGTGCCACCACCACCACACTCACTCACCCCTACCTGAGAGAGACCTTTGATGCCCCACCCAGCATTCACCTTGAGACCCACCCCTCCCTCCCCCCTCCCTCCCCCCCGGGCAGCAGTGGAGCAATGGAAACAGGGTGGAGACCAGACCATGCAGGGCACCAACAGAGTAGTAATATTATATAAATAAGGTAGAGCAGTGTCAGAGTCACATTACTCTGTATTTACAAAGCAAACATGCCCCGATGTGTGAGAACTGAGTTCAGCAACAACAGCAGAGCCAGCAGGACTTCACACTCTGCTGTGTTGTCTTCATGAGCGGCATGACGTGGATCGACACACTGTGGAAACAGAGCAGTGTTGTTTTCCTCGACTAAAACTAAGGCGAAAAATGTTCGTCGGACTATACCTATTTTATTTTCACTGACAAAAACAAATGGAAACGAAATGAAAACTAAGTTACGATGACTGAAACTAAGACTAAATATACTGACAATTTCGTCGACAAATAAAAACTAGACTAAAATGCTTGTAGATCGGCTATTTTCAGCAAGTGTAAAAACACTCATTACGACGGAATCAAGACCCGCCAAAATACATTTTAGTATTAAAACCTTATGACATTTAGTCGACTAAAACGAAGACATTCCAGGTGACTAAAATGTGACTAAAACTAAATGAAGTTTCAGTCCAAAGACTATGACTAAAACTAAAATAGAAATGTGCTGCCAGAAACAACACTGAAACAGTGGAGCGGCTGTGAAACACAATGTGTGTACGGTTCATCTTCGTGGCCAGCATGTGCACACTGAGAGACCACAGAGTCCACTGTATACATACAACACAGAGGAACACAAACACGAGCTCTCTCTATCTATCTCTCTCTCTCTCTCTCTCTCCCTCCTTGGGGGATTAATACTCTGATCGCCCGGGGTTATTTAATCCATTAAATCATAGCGCCCGGCGATTTATAGCAGCGGAGCTCTTTTAGCGACGGACCGGATGTTATCCCGGAAGTGGCTGAAGTAAGGTTGATGTGTAGCCAAAACACTCTAGAGCCGATCGACAATCTAACCGCGACCAGCGATCGGGGTGTTAATTGGGGAGCTGTTCTCTGTTTGCCTTAAGTGCTCCAATGTTTGCAGGTACTTTGCCAGAACACGTCTGGGCTTACACACCGCACAGACGTGTGTGTGTGTGTGTGTGTGTGTGTGTGTGAGGAAACCATGTGAAGGCCCACACCGGGAGCACGTAGGGGTCAAGTGTCCTGATCAAGGACACCTGTCGCCCCCTATCCTAGTCACTAAACTGTTTCTCCTTTGCTCGGTGCTGTCATGTTGACCCAGCAAGCACGGTCAAGGAGCCTAACCAATCAGATCAACGCTCGAGGGGTACTATGATAGGAGCCAACCAATCAGATCAACGCTCCATGGATACTATGATAGGAGATAGCCAATCAGATCAACGCTCCATGGATACTATGATAGGAGACAGCCAATCAGATACTACCCGGTATGGGTACTACCCGGAAGACTTTGTCATTTCGTCGTGGTTTAAAAAGCGCCACTGAGCGGGGGGGGGAGGGTGGGGGGGCTCCTCAATCCGTGCTCCAGATTTTATTATAGTTTCATAATATTGGACGCTGTGTGTGTGTGTGTGTGTGTGTGTGTGTGTGTGTGTGTGTGCAGGTCACATGACTAGTTGCTCAGCTGCAGTCATTCATAAATAATAAATTATGTCAGTCTGTCTCTCCTCCACAGATCAGGTCTCTCTCTCTCTCTCTCTCTCTCTCTCTCTCTCTCTCTCTGGTCCAAAAATAAACAAATTGTCTCAGCGTTATTGTCAGGGAGGTGTCTCTGTATGCTTTACGACATTCATATTTGATACAGTCTGTTTCTAGCGAAAATGTAACTCAGTCAGTTGATTCTTCATATCCATATGAGTGAAGCGGCCTGGATGACATGTTTATTTTTCAAACACAGTTTTTATATGAGGCGAACTAAAATCCCCCCTATGGGGATTACAATGCAAATAAAAAGAACATGAACCCGTGGACTTATAGCGCCCTCTACCGATATTGACGTCAGACTTTGGTGCTCTATAGTGCAGGTTTACAAGAGCTTCTGAGGATTTGCTCCCAGCATGGCACTGATTTTAACATGAAATATAATGCAAAGAAAAGTAGCATCTTGATTGTGCGTAGTAAAGAGGATAAAAAGACAAAGCATTTCCTCAGATTAGTCTCCGTGGTAACATTCTTCCTGTGAGCAGTGAGATTAAGTACCTTAACCCATTCTGACCTAAGATCAGATTCATACGAGGTTTCCACTGGACACACACTGGTCTGATTAACCCATTCTGACCTGAGATCAGATTAAAAAAATGTCAGTCGTTCTTCGATTTTTCAAAAATAGCAGACCTACAAGCTCGTAGCGCGCCACTCGGTGGCGCGCTATGAGCTTGTAGATCTGCTATTTTTCAATAGCTAAAGCATAACATGATGCTGACACCAAAATGGGTTCCCATTCAGAATGGGTTAAGGTCATTATATCTCTGATGATCCCAGGCAAATATACGGATGTGGAAATTCCACAAGTGCTTTAACACATTTTGGGGCAGGAACCCCTTTTTGGTGTTTTAAAGCATTATGTTATACTTTAGCTATTGAAAAATAGCAGATCTACTAGCTTGTAGATCTGCTATTTTTTTAAAATCGTGAAAATGTGACACAAATCTTTGAATATACTGTATATTCTTTCAGAGTGAACATTTTTAACTCTTTGCTTCTGGGGGGGGGGGGGGGGTTCCTGGAACAACATATTTTCAGATGGGGGTCGGTGGCCAAATACATATATTTTTTTGACATGAAATATTGAGCACCAAACAAGACATTTTTGAAAATTCGACATAGAAACATAGTTTTTTCAGAAAACTGTCAGGATGTAGAAGACATTTTTAGAATCTGATCTCAGGTCAAAATGGGTTTTAAAAGGGTTTTATTTAATAGTAGAAAATGGCAAATTAGTTTAGGGATAAGGGGTTAAAGTGGTGGCGCAAGATGTATAAATCCATGTGTCGGTTAGAGGAGTGTCTGTCGTTGTGAATTTAACCAACTCTGTTTAGAGGTTTCTGTGGAAAGACTCCAGAACCGTTTTTTGTTTGCTACATTTTCTAAGAACTGCTATACTTGGACAAGGACACATCCTTCCAGAACGTTCTCTCTACTCTGTAAAGACTTTATCGTCTTAAGATCCAAAGTCACTGCCGTTTGTTCACGACTTGGAGACTTGGAAACTTTAAGACGTGTGTGGAAAATAAATCTAATCCTCAAATGTCTTTTTCATATTGCTCCTTTGATGTGAAGTTAAGCGATTATGTCTTTTATAGAGAGAGCCGCGGACTGAGTATAATCCATTTTAATCAGATTAAGTATGGAGTCGGTCGGTGTGTACAGTAGGCCTACAGTATGTTGGACTTGATTGATTGAACTTGATGACGATGCTTAAAGAAAGGCACCTCGGGCCTCCTAAGCCGCTTATAGGATCATAATTATGAATATGGTGGAATAATCAAAAAAATGATGATGGAGAGTTGGTAAACAAAATGTGACCAGATTTGACTGAGAGCCAGCCATCGCGCAACCTTCAGCTTTTTTACCAGAGGAGAAAAACGATATTGTTTTAAATGAGTTAATAGCACTATAGTGGCCCTCTGGAGTGAGTGTGGAACTATAGTGGCCCTCTGGAGTGAGTGTGGAACTATAGCGGCCCTCTGCAGTGAGTGTGGAACTATAGCGGCCCTCTGGAGTGAGTGTGGAACTATAGTGGCCCTCTGGAGTGAGTGTGGAACTATAGTGGCCCTCTGCAGTGAGTGTGGAACTATAGTGGCCCTCTGCAGTGAGTGTGGAACTATATTGGCCCTCTGCAGTGAGTGTGGAACTATAGCAGCCCTCTGGAGTGAGTGTGGAACTATAGTGGCCCTCTGGAGTGAGTGTGGAACTATAGTGGCCCTCTGGAGTCAGGGTGGAACTATAGTAACCCTCTCCATCTTAAAAGTTGCTTTACAACACTGACTAAACACCAACAACAAAGTGCTATCGCAGCCAGCTAGAGGGCCGTGGCTGCTCTGGACCAATCAGCATGAATCGCTACCAACCGCTAGATCGCCCTTGATTACCGTTGGCCTGGCCGTGGCTGTGCATACATCTCTCTGCACTTTGGGGCGCGCCCGCCGCCCGGCCCACCTCCCTCCCTCCCTCCCCCGCTGGTTCATTGTACAGGTCCTTTATGATAGCACCTGTTACTGTAATCTACCCACACAGGTAAATACCGTATAAGCTTATACAAACAAGTTAACAACGCCGTTTGGTTAAGTGTCGCAGCGCTGACGACAGAAGGCAGGTAGAAACACTACATGGCTCTAATCAAACTGACCAATAAGGACACAAACAGCTGATCCTATCAGGTGACACGATGGAGGAGGTGTCAATGGCGCGAGAGGCAAAGAGGCGTATCGTTAATATTGTTGTAAACTTCCTCCCTTCGCGCGAGTACAGGCTGCTTCCTTCCGGCCTTCGCCTAAAGGTTGAGGGGGGGGTTCCAGGGGACAAAAGTAACAGGCATAAGTTCTCCTTCGCCTATAGGTTCCAGGGGCCAAAAGTAACAGGTATGAATTCTCCTCCGTGCCTGACTGTGTCTACCCAGGCCTTAAACGACGATAGGAGGAGGAGGTCACTTTGTAGCTGTTATGAATTTCCATTGCTACACTGATACCTTGAACTGCCACACCAATCAAGCAAATGTTTGGTCGTTTTATTTTTTATTTTTCACCACCAATCAGCAATCAAACACAAATGTTTGATCAAACCATGTGACTCTCATTGGAAAAGCATTGTGGTGGCCCAAAAAACCCCCAAAAAACACCAAACATTGCTTGATTGGTGTTTGGTACGTGTGAACGAGGCCCCAGAGTTAGTGTGGAAGTGTCCTTGAGCAAGACTCTGAACCCCTAATTGCTCCTGATGTGCAGGTTGGTGCCTTGCATGGTTTCCGCCGCAATGTCGGTGTATGGATGTGTGTGTGAATGGGTGAATGTAATGCACAATTGGATAAAGGCGCTATATAAATGCACCATTTACAGATATGGGTTCTGGGGGTTATCTGGGGATGTTGTTATTCAGACCCATGGTGTCAGATTCCTGTGTAACCATGGAGGTGACAGCAACACCAATCACGTTTCTCTCAGTCAGGAGACATGATACCCTCACTAGGACCTGTGTCTGTGTGTCCAGTCCGTGAATGTGTGTTTTGGGAAACTGTGTGAGTGTGTGTGAGCGTGTGTGTGTGTGTGTGTGTGTGTGTGTGTGTGTGTGTGTGTGTGTGTGTGTGTGTGTTTGTGTGAGCGTGTGTGTGTGTGTGTGTGTGTTTGTGTGTGTGTGTGTGTGTGTGTGTGCGCATGTAAACTCAACAGGATTTCGTAGGACCAACAGCGTAAGAGTCAGAGAAAACAACTAGAAACCGTTATATAAAATAAAATAAATAAATAAAAGTGTGCATGCTCTATGGAGGCAATGACTAATTTTGTCTAATCTAAATAGATATTCAATAATCTGCATCTTCAATAATATGCATCTTCAATAATCTGCATCTTCAATAATCTAATCTGCATCTTCAATAATATGCATCTTCAATAATCTGCATCTTCAATAATCTAATCTGCATCTTCAATAATATGCATCTTCAATAATCTGCATCTTCAATAATCTAATCTGCATCTTCAATAATCTAATCTGCATCTTCAATAATCTGCATCTTCAATAATCTGCATCTTCAATAATCTGCATCTTCAATAATCTAATCTGCATCTTCAATAATCTGCATCTTCAATAATCTAATCTGCATCTTCAATAATCTCTTCAATAAAGGGGGGGATTACTATGCCATCCATGACATTGCAATTTGCAAGGAATATTTAATAGTGTACAAATGCAGCCACTTGGCTCATACAAGTGACAAGCTTCAAAGTTAAGACAGAGGTGAGAGTCTGCTAAATCAGACATTAGGCACACACCCACTGCACCCCCCCCCCCCCCCCCCCCCCACTGCCCAAATGGAATGATTATCTATTGAATATTTTTCTCATTCGTTATGCAATCAGACTGATTCGACTGCCAATCTCATAATTACGCAAATAAATAAATAAATATTAAATACACATAAATAAACTCTGTAGTAGTCGACTATAGACAACATTTGTACAATCATATAGTTCGACGATGCATATTCTCAGTCAGGGACGGTCCTATAGTGTATATACGGTACAGGCAGAGCCATCTAACAGAAGAGTTACGACATTGAGGGGGCAGAAACCCAGCGCTGGAGTGCTGTTCATGCAGCCTGGAGAGGGACAAGCTGGAGTTGGACATACATTGTTTTCAACGAGGGCGGCGCAAATAAGAGCTATTTTAAGCATGTGTGCAACATGACAACAGTTTTAAAGTAATGTACAGTAACAACTAAAGTCTCTTTAATGTTTATGTTGTACTACAAAACAATCTAAAACAAAGGGATTTAAGATCATTAAAGCTGGGCTGTTGCCGCCTGGGTGCAATGCATTTCTGCCTATACTTCCGGTCCAGGACTTATCCCAGTTGGTTGTCCCTCATTCTCAATAGAAGTCTATGTAGGAGAGCCGCCATTGGACTGAAGCCAGAGTTTGAGAGAGAAAACAGAGTTTGCATAACTCTGTCTATATCTAAGGCTCTGGGTACAGTCAAAGGCTCTCTCTCTCTCTCTCCCTAAACACGTAACATAAATAAAACAGACGTCACGCGCCATCATAACAACACTACAGACCAGACTAGTGAACACAATGCACCTTTTAAATGATATACACAAACGCACCGTACGGCTATTAACCCATTCAGACCTGAGAACAGATTCTACAAATGCCCTCTAAATCATTCTGGAAAATGATTTATGTTTATGTCAGTGGTTCTCAAACATTTTCATGTCAAGGACCCACAAAACTATGGTTGTTCCAGGGACCCCTTGGAGCACTTGGTGCCGCGCAATACGAGCTTGTAGCTCTGCTATTTTTCAATAGCTATATAAAGTATAACATAATGCTTTAAACCACCAAAAGAGGTTCCCGCCCCAGAATGGGTTAAAGTTAACATAACAATATGATATATACACAAACACACTGTACAGCTGTTACAGTTAACATAACAACATTCAGTCACAATGCGGGGCATCACAGGTTCACTAAACTGCCTGTGGAAATAACAACCACACCTGTGTGAAGTGATGTGGGCGCTCTAATTAATTACCGACCTTATGACCAACCTTGAAACACTGCGATGCGTTTTCAGCTAGTTAGATCATCAGCTACTTTTGCTATATATTTGAATTGAAATCCTGAATTATTTCTTGCTATTTTTGAATTGCTGAATCCTGAAAAGTATATTTTTAAAAAAATGTAAAAGATATGCCAGAGACCCCCATATGAGAAGATCTTTACGGCTCTACTCCTCTCTAGCAATGATTCTCAACCCGTTTAATTTCAAGGACCCCCAGTTTGACATGCATTAGTCTACGGACCCCCTCCCCGTCTCCCCCATTTAACTCCCTCAAGGACCCCTGGGGGACCCCACTTTGGGAACCACTGTACATCCCACAGCACCCCCTCCCCCTTGACCCCCTTCCTCAAAAAAATGCAGATCACTGAAAATCCCCACCTTTCACAGCAGGCCCAGGGGGGAGGAAATGATCCCCCCCTTCCTTCCTCTTCCCCCCTCCCTAGTGTACACACTGTCCTGCGATATTGAATTCTGGTGTTATTCTTCATGTCCTGATGTCTATGAATGAATTGATCGCATACTGTAGAGGCCTGAATGGAAACAAGACCGCACAAAAGAACACCCGATACCCGACCCATTTAGACCTGAGGACCCAGTCTACTAATGTCAGTTTTCTGAAAAACCCATGATTCTGTCATGTCAGTGGTTCTCACAGGGTTAAAACCCATGATTCTATGTCAGTGGTTCTCACAGGGTTAAAACCCATGATTCTATGTCAGTGGTTCTCACAGGGTTAAAACCCATGATTCTATGTCAGTGGTTCTCACAGGGTTAAAACCCATGATTCTATGTCAGTGGTTCTCACAGGGTTAAAACCCATGATTATATGTCAGTGGTTCTCACAGGGTTAAAACCCATGATTATATGTCAGTGGTTCTCACAGGGTTAAAACCCATGATTCTATGTCAGTGGTTCTCACAGGGTTAAAACCCATGATTCTATGTCAGTGGTTCTCACAGTGTTAAAACCCATGATTCTATGTCAGTGGTTCTCACAGGGTTAAAACCCATGATTCTATGTCAGTGGTTCTCAAACAGGACCCCCAAGATTATGTAATTGATTTGAGTTAAAAACGTTGGCTCTGAAAGAATATATGCACCACATTTTCACGATTAAATTAATAGCAGACCTACAAGCACATAGAGCGGCACTCGGTGCCGTGCTACGAGCTTGTATATCTGCTATTTTTCAATAGCTAAAAGTACAACATAATGCTTAAAACACCAAAAGGGGTTCATTCATGCCCAGAAGTCAGAACGGGTTAAGGATCTTCGGTGAATGTTTTTAGAATGTAACCTGTACTTGTCATTTAAGTAATGGCCAGCTATAGTCAGTCTCTCAGACGTTTGGCAGAAGTATTGTAGCTTAATTTCGTTGTTTCATGCAAGCAATGACAAATAAAGATCTATCTATCTATCTATCTATCTAACCTCCAAGAACGATAAGTCCATCATTGACACTGTAACTGTTGACTGAACCACTACACTTAGTTACTGTACATGTGTTGAAAGATTGTGTTCCTTTTATCAAGCACTCACCAGTGTTGTTTTTGGCAGCACATTTTGATTTTAGTTTTAGTCATACATGGAATGGAATGGAAGCTGGAATGTTTCAGTGTTAGTCTAGATTTAGTCGACTAAATGTCATAAGATTTTAGTCTACTAAATCTACAGTTGATTTAGTCGACTGAAATGTATTTTGTCTGCCCTTGATACACTTGCTGAAAATAGCCAATCTACAAGTTCACAACGCGTCGCAGCACGACGTTTTTGTCAGTGAAAAAAAGGTAGTTGACGAATTTTTTTTGTCTTAGTTTTAGTCGACGAAAACAACAATGACACTCACTGGAAAAGCAGTAATGCAGTATGTATATATATATATATATATATATATATATATATATATATATATATATATAGGCTACACTTGACCTTGGCTCATTGGAACAAACGGTTGGATTATTCTTGACCGAAGAAAAGTTTCTAAAACAAGCTGAATCCATGCCATTCATCCTATCAATAACACACACCACCAAATATGTCTATTTAATACAATTTCACTTTCTCTCTTCTTTGTGTTTTTGTTTGACAATGAAGCTTTCACGTCAATTGTTCGGTCAACTGGAAAAAGACATTTGATACTGTAAGTCCATGGAGGTCAGATTGGGCTGAAGGTTTCCCTTTAGAAAGCCACATGTATACCGTCCCTCAGGCTGACAACAGACACCACATGCTTAACCCATTAACCCACTAACCCATTAACCCACCTCGTAGAGCTTGTAGATCTGATATTTTTGAAAAATCGAGTACATCAATATATTCTTTCAGAGCGAACATTTTTAACTAAAATCTTTGCTTCTGGGAGGTTGCTGGAACAACATATTTTCAGATGGGGGGGTCGGCGGCCAATAACATATAATTCTGGGGGTCCTTGACATTAAATAGTTTGAGAACCACTGACATAGAAACATAGGGTTTTTCAGAAAACTGCCAGGATTTAGAAGACATTTTGTAGAAGAGTTAGTTATATGCACACAACACTACAGCTGCTGCCTCCACAGCGGCCACAGCCACAGGTAATGAGAAGAGTTAGTTCTATCCAGAGCCATCTAATAGAAGAGTTACGACATTGAGGGGGCAGAAACCGAGCGCTGGAGCGCTGTCAACGAGGGCGGCGCAAACAAGAGATATTTTAAGCATGTGTGCAACATGACAACTGTTTTAAAGTATTGTACAGTAACAACTAAAGTCTTTCATGTTTATGTTGTACGATTACTACAAAACAATCTAAAATAAAGGGATTTAAGATCATTAAAGCTGGGCTGTTGCCGCCTGCATGAGTGCATTGGTTGTCCCCCATTCTCAATAGAAATCTATGTAGGAGAGTCGCCATCGGACTGAAGCCCCATGAAGTGAACGCAGTTTGCGTAACTCTGTCTAGATATCTAAGGCTCTGGGGCAACCTTAGGCTCTGGCCCTCCCCTGTGCCAATGTTGGCACTCGTGTGCCAACATTGGCACAGGGGAGGGTGATTACTGGCACACTGACTGGCATAAGTGTTGAGAGAGTAGTTTTTTTCTTTTTCTTTTAACTTTCTTTTCTTGTTATTTAAAAAAAAGATGTCAGATAAATGAAGTCCCCTCACTATCTATATAAATGTATATATTATATACATGTATGTATACATTTTGCACGTCTACATCCATTCAAAGTCTGAACTCTGACTGGGGAGGAAGTCTGGGAGATATTTGGGTTATTGTTACGAGTCTAATGATCATTCCATCGTGAATCAGTTGGACATAATTATGACGAGGTGTCATAAATTAAACGTAGTGTTGATATGGCACACTGACTATGAATACAATGAAAACGTGGCACTGCATGTCAAAATCCTCCAGTTTTCTGAAATAAATACTTTCACGATTTTTCAAAAATAGTAGACCTACAAGCTCCTAGTGCGCCACTCGGTGGCGCGCTATGAGCTTGTAGATCTGCTATTTTTCAATAGCTAAATTATTTATAACATAATGTTTAAAACACCAAAAGGGGTTCCCGGGCCGAAATGGTTTAAAGCCACAGCACAGTTCCACACTTCCACATCTGCAGTTACATCAAATGTACATCCGAGTCGACAGTCAAAACTACACTAAAACTATGACGACATCACATTACACCACTGTCTGTCAATCACATTATTGCAACCGCTTCCGTTTGTTTCTCACTGGGCATATAAAGCACACCTAGGATTCTGTGCGCGAGCTGGTGTTTGGTAAAACAGTCTTCTCTGTTAGAGCCTCCCATCACTGGAACAGTCTCCCTACAGAATTAAGAGAGACCTCCAACTATCTGACCTTCAAATTCAACCTGAAAAGGTGGCTAAAAACAACTCAAATCAAACAACTGTAATCATGAGTAACTATCAGCACTATTTAGTATTCATCACCGGTGTCATTTCTCACTTCACTTGCCGTTGTTCTGTCCCCTGTACCATGTCGATCTGTTCCTGTATTGTACTGTATTGTATTGTGTTTTTGTATGGACGTAGTGTTGGGTGCTTGCACATAATGCACACATGGCATCAACGCATGGTGTTGTGTGCAGGCACACTACATTTTGTCTTTCTTTTATCTGTATTGTATTGTGTTTTTGTATGGACATAGTGTTGGGTGCTTGCACATAATGGACACATGGCATCAACGCATGGTGTTGTGTGCAGGCACACTATACACTCTGTCTTTCTTTCATCATTCATTTTTTAAGAGCCTGCCCAGGGACTACGGATGAAATTTAGCTTCGGCTAACTCTGGCCCGTTTACATTTATGTGAAAACTGACATGTTGATGAATGAGCCTTGTCCCTGTCAAATAAATAAAAGAAGCTCCACCCCAGATTCCCGGAAAAGCTTTGCCGGGTGTTGCTTCATTTCCATCCACCAGCTGTCTGAAAACCAGGAAGAGATGCTTCTGGCATGTTATCTCAGGTGTGTCTGTGCTGTCTCTCTCTCTCTCTCTCTCTTCCCTCAACTTCCTGTTTCCATACACTCTCATATCAGATTGAAATAAAGCTCTATTTTAACCCATTTTGGGCGGGAACCCAATTTTTTGAAGACATTTTTAGAATCTGATCTCAGGTCAGAATGGGGGGATACATTTCCACCCTATTGCAGTATGCATGAAGACTAGATATAGATGACCTGACTGGAACTTCCTACTTGAACAAGGAAAGAAAACACTTATCCTGAAATAAACCTAAGAAACAAACAAGTCTCCTCAAACACTAGCGCGAATTCACAAATTATAATACCGCTATGTCAACATGTGTCTCTCATTGGTGGGCTGTTGAACCTGCCTACCAGTGACATCATCATTTCTGTCTACTTATTCTGATTGGTGGGCTATATATTAAGACACCTGCCTAGTGCTTACCAATGACATCATCATCGAAGGGGATTTCAAGATAATAATTTAAAAGAAAATGCCAGCCTCTCTCTTCCTGTAACGTCAGCATGCTGACAGAGTTGGTTTAATTTAAAATATATAAAATAATAATAATAATAATAATAATAATAAAAATTAAATAAAATAAAATCTTGTTCTGACCAAACCGGTCTACCGATCATGTCACTCACAGGTGGGCTGGCTTTCCCACAGCCCTCCTCTGATTGGACAGAAATAGAACCATATTATAATGAGCATCATCGAGGACCAATTATATTTAGGTAGGTTGAAACAAACACACACACACACACACACACACACACACACACACACACACACACTTTAAATAACTGTCAAAGAATACATAAGAAAATACAAATAACACGCGTTATTGTCGGCACAATACAACATTGACGTCAGAGTATCAATAGAGGCCTCAACACAGCGTTCCTAGTACCACACAGGTTCAGCCCAATAGCTGACACTGAGGCCCAGACACAGCGTTCCTAGTACCACACAGGTTCAGCCCTATAGCTGACACTGAGGCCCCGACACAGCGTTCCTATAGTACCACACAGGTTCAGCCCAATAGCTGACACTGAGGCCCCGACACAGCGTTCCTAGTACCACACAGGTTCAGCCCAATAGCTGACACTGAGGCCCAGACACAGCGTTCCTAGTACCACACAGGTTCAGCCCAATAGCTGACACTGAGGCCCAGACACAGCGTTCCTAGTACCACACAGGTTCAGCCCAATAGCTGACACTGAGGCCCCGACACAGCGTTCCTAGTACCACACAGGTTCAGCCCAATAGCTGACACTGAGGCCCAGACACAGCGTTCCTAGTACCACACAGGTTCAGCCCAATAGCTGACACTGAGGCCCAGACACAGCATTCCTAGTACCACACAGGTTCAGCCCAATAGCTGACACTGAGGCCCCGACACAGCGTTCCTAGTACCACACAGGTTCAGCCCTATAGCTGACAGCCTGACACTGAGGCCCCACACAGCAGGGAGGGCACTGGGTCCCATTTTACAGTCTTTGGTATGACCCGGCCGGGGTTCGAACCCCGACCTCCCGGTTTCAGGGCGGACAGTTTAGAACCAGGGGTGCCCACACTTTTTTGACTTGAGAGCAACTTTCACAATGACCAGCTCAACAAGATCTACTCACTCAAAAAGGTATTATCCCATTGCTGAAAACAGCAGCACTGGCGTTGCATACTATAAGACAAACACACTTGGAATGGGAAATAGAGAGAGGAAAATAGAATTCGTAGTAATTTGTACCGGTATATGACTTTATATTTGTATTCAATGTATTGCATTATATTGTATTGTATTGTATTGTATTGTATTGTATTGTGTGTTTGAGCTGAAAGGCTCTTTTAATCAATCAGTCACCTTAATTCAAGTTTTTTTTTAAATTATATATATTTTGGGGCATGTCATGTGGTCTACCTGCAAAGCCTTTGTGATCTACTGGTAGATCGCAATCTACCTTCTGGGCACCCCTGCTCTAAACACAAGGCCACTGTCTGGTGGGTGTTCAGAATTCACATTCATAATAGGCCTTATGAAGCAAAACATGGAAACAAAAGAAAGAATAAAAAGGCGCTGACTGTTCTGCCTCTTTCTCTCCCTCTCTCAAGAGATTGCTTTCAACCAGGCTCTGGTGTGTCCTTTGAAAATGGGGCATATTTGCAAGTCACTGCAAAGCTGTCTAATATTTCACAAAATCCATACAACAGTCAGAGTATATAATAGTGGCTCTGCTGCTGCTGTGAAATCCTGCCATATATAATTCAGGAATAATTGACAGAGCAGGGAAACAAGCATATATGTAATGATGAGACTTCACGTGAGTCACGTGAGATATTTTTACAACTCATCAGCTGAGCTGACGATGAGGAACAAAAAGTCCTCAGACAGATAGGAAACCTAATTAAAGATGGAGTGCCACAATTTCTGTATTTTTCATGTGTTTCATGTGTTTTTCATGTGTCTATGAGGTGGTGACAGTACTTCATTAGACACCCTGGAGGCGTTTTTATGTGCAATGGTGTATTAACTTTGTATTCAGGGTTTCTTCCTGGAGGCTGAACCCTTGACAGTCAAAGGGGACAAACAGTTTGCAAGGGAAAGTTCAATACAAGGTCTGAGAGGATTTATGACCCAGTGGGGTCCTTCATGTTCAATTAATCCGAGGTAAAGTCAAGTATACGTACAGTACATGATGAAAATGTGCTTTAAACATTCGGTCGATTTACGTAAGTCTTAATGTTTCTACAGACAGCCATTCTGGGGTGTGATATACTGTATGGGAACCGATAATTCTTGGACAAAATGTGTACGTGTATTTGTAGCTGTCTGAGACCTTCTCAGTCGGGACCCCTAGGGTGATGGTTTGTTTTTAGTACCTTTGGTCTTGAGTTCAGATCCTGAGTCACACCCAAAAGGACATTTATATGCTCGAAGATAAAGAATGGATCAAAGAAGAGCTATAGTGGTTCAAAGTGGCCATTGTCTGGAGCAAATGTTTATTGTGACTCTTATGATAACCAGATGAATTTGTATTAGAAACTAGTCAGTTACGCCCAGCCCTGTGTGTGGAGCATGTGAGCCTAAGGCCTGACTCACACCTTCGCAACAGATTGACGTATGGCTGA